>NW_026511350.1:0-40000 GCF_027579735.1 Bombina bombina | reverse complement strand
CTTCCTGTGAGTGCCAGTGGCACCCAGGGCTGAGCATGTTGCAGGGTCATGGGATGTGTACCCGGTCCGGTATGAGAGTGCAGTTCCCTTCCGTGTTTTGTATATATATATATATATATATATATATATATATATATATATATATATATATGTGTGTGAGTGTATACAGCTCTCTACAACTGACCCATACACACATATATATATATATATATATATATATATATATATATATATATATATATATATATATATACAGGGAGTGCAGAATTATTGGGCAAATTGTATTTTTGAGGATTCATTTTATTATTGAACAACAACCATGTTCTCAATGAACCCAAAAAACTCATTAATATCAAAGCTGAATAGTTTTGGAAGTAGTTTTTAGTTTGTTTTTAGTTATAGCTATTTTAGGGGGATATCTGTGTGTGCAGGTGACTATTACTGTGCATAATTATTAGGCAACTTAACAAAAAACAAATATATACCCATTTCATTATTTTTACCAGTGAAACCAATATAACATCTCAACATTCACAAATATACATTTCTGACATTCAAAAACAAAACAAAAACAAATCAGTGACCAATATAGCCACCTTTCTTTGCAAGGACACTCAAAAGCCTGCCATCCATGGATTCTGTCAGTGTTTTGATCTGTTCACCATCAACATTGCGTGCAGCAGCAACCACAGCCTCCCAGACACTGTTCAGAGAGGTGTACTGTTTTCCCTCCTTGTAAATCTCACATTTGATGATGGACCACAGGTTCTCAATGGGGTTCAGATCAGGTGAACAAGGAGGCCATGTCATTAGATTTTCTTCTTTTATACCCTTTCTTGCCAGCCACGCTGTGGAGTACTTGGACGCGTGTGATGGAGCATTGTCCTGCATGAAAATCATGTTTTTCTTGAAGGATGCAGACTTCTTCCTGTACCACTGCTTGAAGAAGGTGTCTTCCAGAAACTGGCAGTAGGACTGGGAGTTGAGCTTGACTCCATCCTCAACCCGAAAAGGCCCCACAAGCTCATCTTTGATGATACCAGCCCAAACCAGTACTCCACCTTGCTGGCGTCTGAGTCGGACTGGAGCTCTCTGCCCTTTTACCAATCCAGCCACGGGCCCATAAAGACTCACTCTCATTTCATCAGTCCATAAAACCTTAGAAAAATCAGTCTTGAGATATTTCTTGGCCCAGTCTTGACGTTTCAGCTTGTGTGTCTTGTTCAGTGGTGGTCGTCTTTCAGCCTTTCTTACCTTGGCCATGTCTCTGAGTATTGCACACCTTGTGCTTTTGGGCACTCCAGTGATGTTGCAGCTCTGAAATATGGCCAAACTGGTGGCAAGTGGCATCTTGGCAGCTGCACGCTTGACTTTTCTCAGTTCATGGGCAGTTATTTTGCGCCTTGGTTTTTCCACACGCTTCTTGTGACCCTGTTGACTATTTTGAATGAAACGCTTGATTTTTCGATGATCACGCTTCAGAAGCTTTGCAATTTTAAGAGTGCTGCATCCCTCTGCAAGATATCTCACTATTTTTGACTTTTCTGAGCCTGTCAAGTCCTTCTTTTGACCCATTTTGCCAAAGGAAAGGAAGTTGCCTAATAATTATGCACACCTGATATAGGGTGTTGATGTCATTAGACCACACCCCTTCTCATTACAGAGATGCACATCACCTAATATGCTTAATTGGTAGTAGGCTTTCGAGCCTATACAGCTTGGAGTAAGACAACATGCATAAAGAGGATGATGTGGTCAAAATACTCATTTGCCTAATAATTCTGCACTCCCTGTATAAATAAAGGTCTATACAACTCTCTACAACTGACACATACACAAATATATGCATTACATATACTTTATATATATATATATATATATATATATAGAAAAGCAAAAAAAGAAGCACTCACTGGATTTTCATCAAAAAGTGACCAGAAATTTAATGTAGTTTGTGACGTTTCGGGACAACAACAGTCCCTTCCTCTGACAAATGAACACTGAACAAAAGCTGCCTTAAATAGGCACCCAAATACACTCCCCTCAGGATCAGCCAATCAGGCTGAATAATTACACACACCCATTAAGTGACCAATTAAAAAACATAATCCAATTTGTGCATGTGACTGTTATAGCGTTATTGAAAAAAAAGGGATTAAAAACACATTCCCCTTGGACCCTAATGCTAGTAGTCATGCCCTCTAGTGACAATAAACATCCTTTGTAATTATCAATAGTGTAAATAAATGCAAAAGATCATAACATCGTCTATTATTCAACATCCAATCAAACATTGGATTACAGAAACTCAACTTGTACTAAATTCCAATTCGTCATTCCTCTTGCTACTGATCCGCCCCTTGTTACCAGGGACGCGATCAGCTGCAAGTCTATAGCCATCAACCTAAGTTTCAGATCAGCCCCTGATTACTAGGGACCCAGACCTCAGTCCAATTCTAGCTCTTAAACCAAATGCGCATCACCACACACACTAGCGTATCAACTGCTAAATACCTTATTGACTGCGCCTTCATAGAAACTCAGTAGCCGATCGCCTTGTAGAAAATTGACAAGCCTGTAAACAGAAAATCGTCCAATGGCAAGCTGCCATGTGAAAAATGGGCGTGCTTGCCATTGGACGATTTTCTGTTTACAGGCTTGTCAATTTTCTACAAGGCGATCGGCTACTGAGTTTCTATGAAGGCGCAGTCAATAAGGTATTTAGCAGTTGATACGCTAGTGTGTGTGGTGATGCGCATTTGGTTTAAGAGCTAGAATTGGACTGAGGTCTGGGTCCCTAGTAATCAGGGGCTGATCTGAAACTTAGGTTGATGGCTATAGACTTGCAGCTGATCGCGTCCCTGGTAACAAGGGGCGGATCAGTAGCAAGAGGAATGACGAATTGGAATTTAGTACAAGTTGAGTTTCTGTAATCCAATGTTTGATTGGATGTTGAATAATAGACGATGTTATGATCTTTTGCATTTATTTACACTATTGATAATTACAAAGGATGTTTATTGTCACTAGAGGGCATGACTACTAGCATTAGGGTCCAAGGGGAATGTGTTTTTAATCCCTTTTTTTTCAATAACGCTATAACAGTCACATGCACAAATTGGATTATGTTTTTTAATTGGTCACTTAATGGGTGTGTGTAATTATTCAGCCTGATTGGCTGATCCTGAGGGGAGTGTATTTGGGTGCCTATTTAAGGCAGCTTTTGTTCAGTGTTCATTTGTCAGAGGAAGGGACTGTTGTTGTCCCGAAACGTCACAAACTACATTAAATTTCTGGTCACTTTTTGATGAAAATCCAGTGAGTGCTTCTTTTTTTGCTTTTCTATCATACACCGTATAGCACCCTGGTAGCTGTTGAACGTTGGTGAGAGTGCGCATACACCAATTTTTTGCCTATATATATATATATATATATATATATATATATATATATATATATATATATATATATATATATATAAATAAAGGTCTATACAACTCTCTACAACTGACACATACACAAATATATAAATTACATATAATTATATATATATAAATAAAGGTCTATACAACTCTCTACAACTGACACATACAAAAATATATATATATCATATACTTTATATACAGTTCCACTGTCTATCAAAAGTTTAACAAAATCATAATTTTGTTAAACTTGTTGAAAAGGATAGACAGTGGAACTGGCTTTCAAGACAACTTAACTGTAAAACAACGACAAGCTATTAAATCCTTGAGGATGGATAAATCAATAACCATAAAGCCATCTGATAAAGGTGGAAATGTGGTGGTACTAAACACCAAAGAATATGTTTTGGAGTGCAAAAAGCAATTATCAGATACAAAACAGTATCAGTTGCTGAAATCCAATCCCACTGACCTTTATAAAGATGAATTAGATGATATACTACTACAGGCATTTAGCAGTGGCATGATAAATAAAAAAGAGCTAGACTATATGACAAAAAAATACCCCAGAATACCCACCTTGTATACTATCCCTAAACTCCACAAAAATCGTATTCCCCCACCGGGTAGACCAATTATTTCTGGTCAAGGTAGTTTAACTGAAGGAATTTCAATTTATGTAGATTATTGTTTAAGACCATCTCTGGCAACACTAACTTCATATATCAAAGATACCCAAGACACATTGAAAAAACTTGATGGAGTAATAGTAAATGAAAACACGTTTCTTGTGGCAATTGATGTTGAGGCATTGTACTCTTCGATTCCTCATCAAAAAGGGATACAAGCAGCAGTTGAATTCCTAACACAAAGGGGCCCCCAATATGATGAACACACCAATTTTGTAGCAAAACTCCTGCAGTTTATTTTGGAACATAACTATTTTATTTTTGACAACAAATATTATAGACAAGTCTTAGGCATAGCCATGGGCACGTGCTGTGCCCCCACTTATGCCTGTCTGTACCTTGGAAAATGGGAGAAAGACAACATTTTTTACAATGATGAAATATATGGTAGTTCTATAGATCTCTGGTTGAGATTTATAGACGATATTTTGGTCCTATGGCAAGGTACAGAACAGGCATTAGAACTATTTATGTCCAATCTCAACAAAAATGATTTAAATCTAAGATTTACTTACAAATACAGTAAAACACATATTGATTTCTTAGATTTAACAATAAAAATAGCAAACAATAAAATAGTGACAAACACGTTTAGAAAACCTTCAGCTGGCAATTCCCTTCTAAGAGCTGACAGCCATCACCCTAATTCTCTTATTAATAATATTCCGAAAGGTCAATATTTGAGACATAGACGAAACTGCTCAGAGATCTCCGATTTTAAAATTGAAGCAAAAAATTTAAAAGAAATATTCATTCAGAGAGGTTACTCCAAGACAGTCTTAAAAAAGGCATATGGTGTAGCCATGGAACAAACAAGAGCTGAATTACTCTATAAGGATAAAACCAAAGATTCAGAATCAACTATTAGATTCATCAGTCAATATAATAATAAATGGAATGATATAAGAGCTATCTTACAAAAACATTGGGATGTCCTCACAATTGACAATGACATCAAACAAATAGTTGGTGATAGACCTCTCATGACACCTAGAAAGGCCCCGAATATAAAGGACAAATTAGTCTCTAGTTATTATATTCAACATGAACAACAGAATTGGCTAGGTAAAGTCTCTCAAAAAGATGGAAATTTGAATTGCAAACGATGTTCAGTTTGCAAAAACATGCAGCAAACTTCCTATTTTGTTGACAAATGGGGTACTACACATAAGGTTATAGGGAAAGTGAATTGTAGATCAGAAGGTGTAATATATATAGTGTTTTGCGACTGCCCCATGTATTACATAGGTAAAACCTATAGAGAAATGAGAGAACGCATAAAAGAGCATAAAAGAGATATAGAGAACGAAATTACTACTAGAAGTGTAGCAAGACACTTTCAAATCTTCCATCATAGCAACAAAAATCATTTAAAATTTATGGGTCTCGAAAAAGTAGACCTCAAAAACAGAGGAGGAGACATTGATAAGCTATTATTGCAAAGGGAGTGCAAGTGGATATTTAACTTAAACGCACTAATGGTGGGGGTTACCAAAGCGCCAACAAAAGGCTGGGTCTGAGCCAGTAATAGTTAAAATCACAATTTACATAAAAAGTGCATTTATTCATACAAAATTCACAGATAAAATACAACTAACAGACAATTAAAAGAAATAAAACAGCAAAAAGAGTCCAATTAAAAAATACTAGCCTTGATCAGTGGCTAGTAAAAACACTAAAATTGCCCGGTTTCCCAGTACACAATATTCCAAATAATGTTGGAAAAAATAATAAACACTTGGATTGTGGACTAGTAGAGGTGGGACATGTAGGTGTCCTAAGATACGTCTATAGTGTATAGCAACCTATATGTGCAATTGCTACAGAATTAAGTAAGATCGATGATTTATGTAAGATAAATGAATCTGCTAATTACCGCAGCATGTGTGACATACAATGTGTGTCGTTTGAGATGGTGTGACAACCTGTGTGTGCAAATGCTTGAAGGTTGAGTGAGTTAAACAACCTATTTGTGCAAGTCCTTAAAGGTGATTTGGGTGCAAGTGAATTGAATCTGCTAGTTACAGCAGCGTTTATAAATTATAATGTGTGTTGTGTGAGATATGTCCTCACAGTTTATAGGTTAAACCTAAACTTAGTGCTGTTCAAATTGTGGGTAAATTTTGTCCAAGGTAGTATTGCTGGATGATGTTCGTGAGTGTGAAAACTAGTGCGTGACAAATAAAAACTATAAATGCAAATAATAACACACTGAATTGTCAAAAATAGCGTGAAATATCAAAGCAAATTCTAAAACATCCAAATAAGCACTGTGAGCAACGCTAAACAAACTTAACGTGATAGCGTGAAATATCAGAGCAAAAAAACAAATGAGCACTGTGAACACTGTAATACACCTTGGTAGTGTTCAAAATTCAAAATCAATTCAGAAAGTCGTGGTTCATAAATTTAAAGCAAACCAATAGAAAAAAACAGTGGCCACTGTGAAAAAAAGAAACATGTAAGTGAACAGTCAATCCAACGGACAGAATAGTAATTCCTAAAACCATCTGCTAATGTTAGCGTTCCTGCAATGATCCTGCAGCCGAAGCAGGAATGAGGTTAAAAACCGGAAGTCCTAGTCTTCTCTAGTTTCGACGATACCAGTTGACGCGTTTCGGTCTGTGCTAGACCTTTATCAAGACTGGTATTATGTATTTACAGATAGCCTTTTATAGCTGTATGTGGAATGTGAACCGGAAGTGTTTGTTTAATACTTCCGTTTTTTTCGAGTTTATTTGCATTCAATAAACTATTTACTTTTAATATAAAAGTATTCTCCTTTAGTTATCAAAGTGGTTCCAATTGACTTCATACTGACTCATGATACCTATTGTTATGGCAAAAATTCTTATAACTGAAATCGGAGTGTCCGTGTCTAGATCACTTCCGGATTCTCAGTTCAACCACTTCCGGTCTAATTCATTCAGATGGAGGGACAATGTTAAATATATTCAGTACAAGTATACTACTCAGACCCCGCCTTTTATGCTATTTGCTTGGTCTTTTATAAACATTGTTCAAATTATATACTTTCATAAATCTGTTTAGTCATTACGATCTCAGTTCGCCCATCTCCTTAACGTGTATTAAATACTTTCAGTGTATACCGAGAGGAGTATGCTTTCAATGTGTGAAGATAGAAATATGTCTAATATTCTCAATGTTTTGCGTGTCCAATGTCCTCATTGTATGTTCAATATTCTCCTACTAAATGAAATATCATGCCTATATTAATTCATATTAACGTAGAGGTATGTTCAATATTCTCCTACTAAATGAAATATCATGCCTATATTAATTCATATTAACGTAGAGGTAGTATAATATTATTTGTGCGGTTTTTGTTCAAACCATAGAGAAAAAAATGATCTCATCTTTAATAACCACTAGGTTTTATAACCACTGTTAATCTTTTCATTAATAAGCATATATCTTAATCGTCTATATTTGTACCACTATTAATCCTTTTAATAATAAGCAAATATCTTAAACGTCTATATATATATATAGCGGATATAAGGGAGAGAGGTATGTAGTGGAGTCTTCTCCTTATTAGTTTAAATTCTTTTAGTCAGGAGCTCGTGAGCATATATTTTAATAGCCCAACCGGTAAATGAATGAAGGGGTTTGTGTGAAAGTGTTCTTCTTATTGGTTCAGAGTCTTTTATTCACAGGTTAGGGGTGTGCAGGGAGATATTTTTCTTATTGGTTCAGAGTCTTTTATTCAGAGGCTAGTTTTAATTGGAGGCTAGTTTTAATTAGCACAGAGAGGTGGATTCGCTTAAGAGCTGTCTGGTTGTCTTTGAAAAAATGTTTAAAAATTACATCTATATTTGCAACCATATATATTGTTTTCGTCTCTATTAATACTCAGTCGTCAGCCGGTAATAGTTACATTCTTTTAAAATTCTATTTCTAAAATAGCTCAGAAAGATGATTTCTAAGGATATGTTCCTATTAAGGAGTCTCTAAATACTACCATTAGATTATGAGGAGGTCGGGACTATTGATATTTACTTTCCTTATTGGTAAACATAAGTTTGTAAACTTGCTGATATATTCAGCCATTACTTAGATCAACATGTACATGCATAGAGATACTTGTTTGGATATTCATTAATCTTAGTCGGCAGATTGGAAATTGCTTCATGTTGACTGTGTACAGACTATAGTTGTATGCAGTCTTTCAATAGTCCCTAATAGATTAAAGTTAGCTACTTGAGTATATATGCAATCTATAGAGTACAGAAAGATAGTGTATTCTGTGTCTTCCTAGTATAAATTCAGAGGGTTTTTAATGGCTAAAAATGGAATAGGGGTAATGTATGGAAGGTCTTTATTAGCCTAGCTTAGGAGTCATAGGGAACAATTCTATCACCTGGCTTTAACCAGAACTTGTCTTGGCCCAACAAGGCCATATATTCGGACATAATTTCCATTATGTTAAAGCATCTTTCTGCATAGATTTGGGGAGGTTTGGCTAGCATAGGGATAGGATATAGGAAGTCTTATTTGACCTATCATAGGGGTCGTGGGGGACAATTCTTTCAACTGACTTTAACAGGAGCTTTCCTACCCTGACATAGTTATATGTTTGGACTCAATAAATAAAAATATCATATAAAACTATATTCAACTAACTGGTTACAATACTCAATGGGATTGTATACTATATCTAATTTTCTTGGGAGAATAGAGAGAGGTGTTTTCTAGCTTTTAATGTATAAACTGGATCTTAGATGTTTTTAGAGATTATTCTCGCTGGCTTTTAGTATATAGGGAGGATTTAGTTTTGGAAATTCAGAGATTACGACCGGGGGCAAAACAAATAGTCTATATGTCTTTTGTAGCAAAAATTAATATAAGGTAACCGCAACACTTTAGAGTTTTTATACATAGGCCTCTGTTCTATTTACACTATTCATCTTCTTGCCTAGGGATTCAGTAAGTGTGAGAGGTCTTCTTTATTATTAAGCCCTCTTGGATATAAGCAGTCGATTTGGAATATCCATTTGGATTCATTAGTCAGGAGCAGTTTCTCAAAGTTACCACCCCTCCAGTTTTTGATAACTTTTTGTATTCCTATGTATTTCAATGCTTTGGTGTTTCCATGATGTTTAGTTGTAAAGTGTTGATAAAGCGGTGTGTCCATGTTCAGTTTTTCTATCATCAACAGAAGACACAGAATAGACACAGAATACACTATCTTTCTGTACTCTATAGATTGCATATATACTCAAGTAGCTAACTTTAATCTATTAGGGACTATTGAAAGACTGCATACAACTATAGTCTGTACACAGTCAACATGAAGCAATTTCCAATCTGCCGACTAAGATTAATGAATATCCAAACAAGTATCTCTATGCATGTACATGTTGATCTAAGTAATGGCTGAATATATCAGCAAGTTTACAAACTTATGTTTACCAATAAGGAAAGTAAATATCAATAGTCCCGACCTCCTCATAATCTAATGGTAGTATTTAGAGACTCCTTAATAGGAACATATCCTTAGAAATCATCTTTCTGAGCTATTTTAGAAATAGAATTTTAAAAGAATGTAACTATTACCGGCTGACGACTGAGTATTAATAGAGACGAAAACAATATATATGGTTGCAAATATAGATGTAATTTTTAAACATTTTTTCAAAGACAACCAGACAGCTCTTAAGCGAATCCACCTCTCTGTGCTAATTAAAACTAGCCTCCAATTAAAACTAGCCTCTGAATAAAAGACTCTGAACCAATAAGAAAAATATCTCCCTGCACACCCCTAACCTGTGAATAAAAGACTCTGAACCAATAAGAAGAACACTTTCACACAAACCCCTTCATTCATTTACCGGTTGGGCTATTAAAATATATGCTCACGAGCTCCTGACTAAAAGAATTTAAACTAATAAGGAGAAGACTCCACTACATACCTCTCTCCCTTATATCCGCTATATATATATATATAGACGTTTAAGATATTTGCTTATTATTAAAAGGATTAACAGTGGTACAAATATAGACGATTAAGATATATGCTTATTAATGAAAAGATTAACAGTGGTTATAAAACCTAGTGGTTATTAAAGATGAGATCATTTTTTTCTCTATGGTTTGAACAAAAACCGCACAAATAATATTATACTACCTCTACGTTAATATGAATTAATATAGGCATGATATTTCATTTAGTAGGAGAATATTGAACATACCTCTACGTTAATATGAATTAATATAGGCATGATATTTCATTTAGTAGGAGAATATTGAACATACAATGAGGACATTGGACACGCAAAACATTGAGAATATTAGACATATTTCTATCTTCACACATTGAAAGCATACTCCTCTTGGTATACACTGAAAGTATTTAATACACGTTAAGGAGATGGGCGAACTGAGATCGTAATGACTAAACAGATTTATGAAAGTATATAATTCGAACAATGTTTATAAAAGACCAAGCAAATAGCATAAAAGGCGGTGCCTGAGTAGTATACTTGTACTGAATATATTTAACATTGTCCCTCCATCTGAATGAATTAGACCGGAAGTGGTTGAACTGAGAATCCGGAAGTGATCTAGAAACGGACACTCCGATTTCAGTTATAAGAATTTTTGCCATAACAATAGGTATCATGAGTCAGTATGAAGTCAATTGGAACCACTTTGATAACTAAAGGAGAATACTTTTATATTAAAAGTAAATAGTTTATTGAATGCAAATAAACTCGAAAAAAACGGAAGTATTAAACAAACACTTCCGGTTCACATTCCACATACAGCTATAAAAGGCTATCTGTAAATACATAATACCAGTCTTGATAAAGGTCTAGCACAGACCGAAACGCGTCGACTGGTATCGTCGAAACTAGAGAAGACTAGGACTTCCGGTTTTTAACCTCATTCCTGCTTCGGCTGCAGGATCATTGCAGGAACGCTAACATTAGCAGAGGGTTTTAGGAATTACTATTCTGTCCGTTGGATTGACTGTTCACTTACATGTTTCTTTTTTTCACAGTGGCCACTGTTTTTTTCTATTGGTTTGCTTTAAATTTATGAACCACGACTTTCTGAATTGATTTTGAATTTTGAACACTACCAAGGTGTATTACAGTGTTCACAGTGCTCATTTGTTTTTTTGCTCTGATATTTCACGCTATCACGTTAAGTTTGTTTAGCGTTGCTCACAGTGCTTATTTGGATGTTTTAGAATTTGCTTTGATATTTCACGCTATTTTTGACAATTCAGTGTGTTATTATTTGCATTTATAGTTTTTATTTGTCACGCACTAGTTTTCACACTCACGAACATCATCCAGCAATACTACCTTGGACAAAATTTACCCACAATTTGAACAGCACTAAGTTTAGGTTTAACCTATAAACTGTGAGGACATATCTCACACAACACACATTATAATTTATAAACGCTGCTGTAACTAGCAGATTCAATTCACTTGCACCCAAATCACCTTTAAGGACTTGCACAAATAGGTTGTTTAACTCACTCAACCTTCAAGCATTTGCACACACAGGTTGTCACACCATCTCAAACGACACACATTGTATGTCACACATGCTGCGGTAATTAGCAGATTCATTTATCTTACATAAATCATCGATCTTACTTAATTCTGTAGCAATTGCACATATAGGTTGCTATAGACTATAGACGTATCTTAGGACACCTACATGTCCCACCTCTACTAGTCCACAATCCAAGTGTTTATTATTTTTTCCAACATTATTTGGAATATTGTGTACTGGGAAACCGGGCAATTTTAGTGTTTTTACTAGCCACTGATCAAGGCTAGTATTTTTTAATGGGACTCTTTTTGCTGTTTTATTTCTTTTAATTGTCTGTTAGTTGTATTTTATCTGTGAATTTTGTATGAATAAATGCACTTTTTATGTAAATTGTGATTTTAACTATTACTGGCTCAGACCCAGCCTTTTGTTGGTGCTTTGGTAACCCCCACCCTTATCTAAATTGTATCTTGACTACTAGGAGTCAATTTTCCAAAGCTAGGGTCTTATTTAGGCAGGCGCTCAGTGTACTCCATTGCAAACTTAAACGCACTAACCTCTAGTGGTTTGAATGAGGAGATAAATGATGCCCCTTTTTTGCAGTGATGGCTTATTTAAAAGTCAAATACTGATATTGGCATAAATTTTATATAAATCGTGCCTTAATAAAATGATATCTATATCTGCTTTTTTGTAATTTTGAGAAATCGATTAATATTGGTGTAAAATTTTATATAAATTGTGCCTTAATAAAATGATATCTATATCTGCTTTTTTGTAAATTTTGAGAAATTGATTAATATTTATGGACTCTTGCTTATAAACTATGGGAAAAAGATATGTATAAAGTTCTTTGAAGCCCGCCACGCAACTGTGTATAATAACAAATAATAACTATAATATAGA
Source organism: Bombina bombina (assembly GCF_027579735.1). Classification (NCBI taxonomy): domain Eukaryota; kingdom Metazoa; phylum Chordata; class Amphibia; order Anura; family Bombinatoridae; genus Bombina; species Bombina bombina. The sequence goes on along the minus strand of NW_026511350.1, from coordinate 27,450 downwards.
TGGTATTGTTGCTATATGTAAGGCCGATATGGCCGTTAATAAGCATTGACAAAATTCATCTATTGTTGTTTATTATGTTATTATTAATTTTTGAGACTCTGCCAAATCGTTTATATCTAAATGTTCACTTATTTTAATATAAAATGTTGCAATCTCTTATTAACAATGGATACCACAGCAACATTGTTAACATTTCACTCTTTGACGTCACGTGCAGCCACCTAAATAAAAGAACAAGATCCAATCGGATAGAGATACATGGCCTGACGAAGCCCGTTTTGAATTTGCTTAGTGCGGGTGAAACGCGCGTAGCAGCAGAATCATAGGGGGTAGCAGCTGAACCCCCATCGTTTTACGACCGGATGACTGTTAACTGTAACCCCTGTATACCAATTGATCTACGGAAAATGCAGGACGCTAGGGTGAGTGCACATATTCATCTTTATCTGCAGCGGAAAAGCCGGATTCAACAGCGTGAAGAGTTTAAAGGCACAGTGCGGACCGTCCAAGGATGGGTCAGGTGAGAAAGGAATTATCCCTGATACTGGTATCCGTTTGCCCTCCAAAGTTGTTTTCCTGAAAGTTGCTGCATTAGCCACCCTAGCGATCCGGTAGAACAGATCCATTTACCTGTAACTACAGGACTTTACCACTCTATGTTGGACATTATACCAAGTTTATTTATACAGGGGTTGCACAACTCTAGCAGCTCCCTCATATTGTCAAAAGTTTTGCCTCTGCTGATTCAAGTATTATTATTATCATACAAGGATAATTTTGTTTTGATGTCCTTTAACAATATGGATTTTTTGCACTATAGGAATTTGATTTGTGCATTTATATGACTTTTTTTGGACATTACTAATATTAATTTGCCTCCCGGGATGGTATTTATACAGAGGTTACATGACTAAGTCATCTGTGTCGACACATTCAGTATCTGTGGTCACTACTTTATCTATGTGTTTATTAATCTAATTTTTTGTTTTTGTTTGGGGAATTGCAATTTTGATTTGGCAGTTATAATAAAATATGGTGTGAATTAGCACAGGTCTCTGTTTCAGTGTAGTTTTTCCACTTTGCCATCTGTTCCTATATTTTTTGGAGTTCTTAATTTGTTTTTTATTAATCAGTGCTGGCTATAGTAGACTTTGTGGTTTTTTAACCACTTTCTCTTTTTCTGCTTTTATACAATATGAAACTACTGTCCAGCACCCCTGGCCTGGTAAATACTTAAATTGCAGACCGGGGTTGATTATCTAAGCCCTTAAGATAAATGGTGCTGTGAGAGGCTCCTCTTTTATATATATATATATATATATATATATATATATATATATATATATATATATATATATATATATATATATATATATATGTGTGTGTGTGTGTGTGTAACTAAACTATACAGCTCTCTACAACTGACACATACACAAATATATAAATTACATATACTTTATATATATAAAGCTATATACATCTGAAACAGATAGCCATATGTAAACAGTTGTCTGTCTATTCTATACAGTTATTTGTCAGTTATATATAAATGTTTGCTTGCTCTATATATAGCGGTCAGTTCTATACAGTTCTATATGTTATCTATACTGGATCAACACAGCTGCCAGTGCTATACAGTTATATATGACTATACAGTTGCCTGTCTATTGTAGGAGGCTGCTAGCTGTATATATCTAGCATAGATGAAATGAAATCACTGTATAGAACTAACAACTGCATATTTGAAGCAGATAGGTTCACATAACTGACAAATAGCTGTATGCAACAGGTAGACAACTATATATAATTTGACAGCCATAATTACTGACAGATAGCTATATACACCTGACAGTTGTATCTATATATCTATCTGTTAGCTGACATTCAGCCTTATTTAACTGAGAGTGGTAACCAAAAGAAAGCTGAATATAACGGACAGGCAGGTGAAGATAATTAAATGACAACTGCATGTCACTGACATAAAGCAGTGTATGACAGATAGCTTTACATCAGTGACAGCTGAATATACCTGGTGCATAAGTGTTATATTATAGACAGACATACTACAGTCTGTAACAAATACACAGCTATTACTGAGACACGGAGGTAGGAAGTGTATATACTGTATAAAACTGGCCACTGTAGCAGCCCTATGTAACTGTATATGTAATATTATACAGGATACTGACAGACAAGTATATATACTGTATAAAACTGGTCACTGCAGCAGCCCTATGTAACTGTATATGTAATATTATACAGTATACTGACTGACAAGTGTATATACTGTATACAACTGGCACTGCAGCAGCCCTATATAACTGTATATGTAATATTATACAGGTTACTGACAGACAAGTGTATATACTGTATAAAACTGTCTACTGCAGCAGCCCTATGTAACTGTATATGTAATATTATACAGGATACTGACAGACAAGTGTATATACTGTATACAACTGTCTACTGCAGCAGCCCTATATAACTGTATATGTAATATTATACAGGATACTGACAGACAAGTGTATATACTGTATAAAACTATCTACTGCAGCAGCCCTATGTAACTGTATATGTAATATTATACAGGATACTGACAGACAAGTGTATATACTGTATAAAACTGTCTACTGCAGTAGCCCTATGTAACTGTATATGTAATATTATACAGGTTACTGACAGACAAGTGTATATACTGTATAAAACTGTCTACTGCAGCAGCCCTATGTAACTGTATATGTAATATTATACAGGATACTGACAGACAAGTGTATATACTGTATAAAACTGTCTACTGCAGCAGCCCTATGTAACTGTATATGTAATATTATACAGGATACTGACAGACAAGTGTATATACTGTATAAAACTGTCTACTGCAGCAGCCCTATATAACTGTATATGTAATATTATACAGGATACTGACAGACAAGTGTATATACTGTATAAAACTGTACACTGCAGCAGCCCTATGTAACTGTATATGTAATATTATACAGGTTACTGACAGACAAGTGTATATACTGTATAAAACTGTCTACTGCAGCAGCCCTATGTAACTGTATATGTAATATTATACAGGATACTGACAGACAAGTGTATATACTGTATAAAACTGTCTACTGCAGCAGCCCTATGTAACTGTATATGTAATATTATACAGGATACTGACAGACAAGTGTATATACTGTATAAAACTGTCTACTGCAGCAGCCCTATGTAACTGTATATGTAATATTATACAGGATACTGACAGACAAGTGTATATACTGTATAAAACTGTCTACTGCAGCAGCCCTATATAACTGTATATGTAATATTATACAGGATACTGACAGACAAGTGTATATACTGTATAAAACTGTCTACTGCAGCAGCCCTATATAACTGTATATGTAATATTATACAGGTTACTGACAGACAAGTGTATATACTGTATAAAACTGTACACTGCAGCAGCCCTATGTAACTGTATATGTAATATTATGTAACTGTATATGTAATATTATAAGCCCTATGTAACTGTATATGTAATATTATACAGGATACTGACAGACAAGTGTATATACTGTATAAAACTGTCTACTGCAGCAGCCCTATGTAACTGTATATGTAATATTATACAGGTTACTGACAGACAAGTGTATATACTGTATAAAACTGTCTACTGCAGCAGCCCTATGTAACTGTATATGTAATATTATACAGGATACTGACAGACAAGTGTATATACTGTATACAACTGTCTACTGCAGCAGCCCTATGTAACTGTATATGTAATATTATACAGGATACTGACAGACAAGTGTATATACTGTATACAACTGTCTACTGCAGCAGCCCTATGTAACTGTATATGTAATATTATACAGGATACTGACAGACAAGTGTATATACTGTATAAAACTGTCTACTGCAGCAGCCCTATGTAACTGTATATTTAATATTATACAGGATACTGACAGACAAGTGTATATACTGTATAAAACTGTCTACTGCAGCAGCCCTATGTAATTGTATATGTAATATTATACAGGATACTGACAGACAAGTGTATATACTGTATACAACTGTCTACTGCAGCAGCCCTATGTAACTGTATATGTAATATTATACAGGATACTGACAGACAAGTGTATATACTGTATAAAACTGTCTACTGCAGCAGCCCTATGTAACTGTATATGTAATATTATACAGGATACTGACAGACAAGTGTATATACTGTATAAAACTGTCTACTGCAGCAGCCCTATGTAACTGTATATGTAATATTATACAGGATACTGACAGACAAGTGTATATACTGTATAAAACTGGCACTGCAGCAGCCCTATGTAACTGTATATGTAATATTATACAGGTTACTGACAGACAAGTGTATATACTGTATAAAACTGTCTACTGCAGCAGCCCTATGTAACTGTATATGTAATATTATACAGGATACTGACAGACAAGTGTATATACTGTATAAAACTGTCTACTGCAGCAGCCCTATGTAACTGTATATGTAATATTATACAGGATACTGACAGACAAGTGTATATACTGTATAAAACTGTCTACTGCAGCAGCCCTATATAACTGTATATGTAATATTATACAGGATACTGACAGACAAGTGTATTTACTGTATAAAACTGTACACTGCAGCAGCCCTATGTAACTGTATATGTAATATTATACAGGTTACTGACAGACAAGTGTATATACTGTATAAAACTGTCTACTGCAGCAGCCCTATGTAACTGTATATGTAATATTATACAGGATACTGACAGACAAGTGTATATACTGTATACAACTGTCTACTGCAGCAGCCCTATGTAACTGTATATGTAATATTATACAGGATACTGACAGACAAGTGTATATACTGTATAAAACTGTCTACTGCAGCAGCCCTATGTAACTGTATATGTAATATTATACAGGATACTGACAGACAAGTGTATATACTGTATAAAACTGTCTACTGCAGCAGCCCTATGTAACTGTATATGTAATATTATACAGGATACTGACAGACAAGTGTATATACTGTATAAAACTGTCTACTGCAGCAGCCCTATATAACTGTATATGTAATATTATACAGGATACTGACAGACAAGTGTATATACTGTATAAAACTGTCTACTGCAGCAGCCCTATGTAACTGTATATGTAATATTATACAGGTTACTGACAGACAAGTGTATATACTGTATAAAACTGTCTACTGCAGCAGCCCTATGTAACTGTATATGTAATATTATACAGGTTACTGACAGACAAGTGTATATACTGTATAAAACTGTCTACTGCAGCAGCCCTATGTAACTGTATATGTAATATTATACAGGATACTGACAGACAAGTGTATATACTGTATAAAACTGTCTACTGCAGCAGCCCTATGTAACTGTATATGTAATATTATACAGGATACTGACAGACAAGTGTATATACTGTATAAAACTGTCTACTGCAGCAGCCCTATGTAACTGTATATGTAATATTATACAGGATACTGACAGACAAGTGTATATACTGTATAAAACTGTCTACTGCAGCAGCCCTATGTAACTGTATATGTAATATTATACAGGATACTGACAGACAAGTGTATATACTGTATAAAACTGTCTACTGCAGCAGCCCTATGTAACTGTATATGTAATATTATACAGGATACTGACAGACAAGTGTATATACTGTATAAAACTGTCTACTGCAGCAGCCCTATGTAACTGTATATGTAATATTATACAGGATACTGACAGACAAGTGTATATACTGTATAAAACTGTCTACTGCAGCAGCCCTATGTAACTGTATATGTAATATTATACAGGATACTGACAGACAAGTGTATATACTGTATACAACTGTCTACTGCAGCAGCCCTATGTAACTGTATATGTAATATTATACAGGATACTGACAGACAAGTGTATATACTGTATAAAACTGTCTACTGCAGCAGCCCTATGTAACTGTATATGTAATATTATACAGGATACTGACAGACAAGTGTATATACTGTATAAAACTGTCTACTGCAGCAGCCCTATGTAACTGTATATGTAATATTATACAGGATACTGACAGACAAGTGTATATACTGTATAAAACTGTCTACTGCAGCAGCCCTATGTAACTGTATATGTAATATTATACAGGATACTGACAGACAAGTGTATATACTGTATACAACTGTCTACTGCAGCAGCCCTATGTAACTGTATATGTAATATTATACAGGATACTGACAGACAAGTGTATATACTGTATAAAACTGGCCTACTGCAGCAGCCCTATGTAACTGTATATGTAATATTATACAGGATACTGACAGACAAGTGTATATACTGTATAAAACTGGCCTACTGCAGCCCAGCCCCATATGTAATACTGTATATGTAATATTATACAGATAACTGACAGACAAGTGTATATACTGTATACAACTGTCTACCTGCAGCAGCCCTATGTAACTGTATATGTAATATTATACAGGATAACTGACAGACAAGTGTATATACTGTATAAAACTGTCTACTGCAGCAGCCCTATGTAACTGTATATGTTATATTATACAGGATACTGACAGACAAGTGTATATACTGTATACAACTGTCCTACTGCAGCAGCCCTATGTAAACTGTATATGTAATATTATACAGGTTACTGACTGACAAGTGTATATACTGTATAAACTGGTCTACTGCAGCAGCCCTATGTAACTGTATATGTAATAGTATACAGGATACTGACAGACAAGTGTATATACTGTTTAAAACTGTCTACTGCAGCAGCCCCTATGTAAACTGTATATGTAATATTATACGAGGATACTGACAGACAAGTGTATATACTGTATAAAACTGTCTACTGCAGCAGCCCTATGTAACTGTATATGTAATATTATACAGGATACTGACAGACAAGTGTATATACTGTATAAAACTGTCTACTGCAGCAGCCCTATGTAACTGTATATGTAATATTATACAGGATACTGACAGACAAGTGTATATACTGTATAAAACTGTCTACTGCAGCAGCCCTATGTAACTGTATATGTAATATTATACAGGTTACTGACAGACAAGTGTATATACTGTATAAAACTGTCTACTGCAGCAGCCCTATGTAACTGTATATGTAATATTATACAGGATACTGACAGACAAGTGTATATACTGTATAAAACTGTCTACTGCAGCAGCCCTATGTAACTGTATACGTAATATTATACAGGATACTGACAGACAAGTGTATATACTGTATAAAACTGTCTACTGCAGCAGCCCTATGTAACTGTATATGTAATATTATACAGGATACTGACAGACAAGTGTATATACTGTATAAAACTGTCTACTGCAGCAGCCCTATGTAACTGTATATGTAATATTATACAGGATACTGACAGACAAGTGTATATACTGTATACAACTGTCTACTGCAGCAGCCCTATGTAACTGTATATGTAATATTATACAGGATACTGACAGACAAGTGTATATACTGTATACAACTGTCTACTGCAGCAGCCCTATGTAACTGTATATGTAATATTATACAGGATACTGACAGACAAGTGTATATACTGTATAAAACTGTCTACTGCAGCAGCCCTATGTAACTGTATATGTAATATTATACAGGATACTGACAGACAAGTGTATATACTGTATAAAACTGTCTACTGCAGCAGCCCTATGTAACTGTATATGTAATATTATACAGGTTACTGACAGACAAGTGTATATACTGTATAAAACTGTCTACTGCAGCAGCCCTATGTAACTGTATATGTAATATTATACAGGATACTGACAGACAAGTGTATATACTGTATAAAACTGTCACTGCAGCAGCCCTATGTAACTGTATATGTAATATTATACAGGATACTGACAGACAAGTGTATATACTGTATACAACTGTCTACTGCAGCAGCCCTATGTAACTGTATATGTAATATTATACAGGATACTGACAGACAAGTGTATATACTGTATAAAACTGTCTACTGCAGCAGCCCTATATAACTGTATATGTAATATTATACAGGATACTGACAGACAAGTGTATATACTGTATAAAACTGATCACTGCAGCAGCCCTATATAACTGTATATGTAATATTATACAGGATACTGACAGACAAGTGTATATACTGTATAAAACTGTCTACTGCAGCAGCCCTATGTAACTGTATATGTAATATTATACAGGATACTGACAGACAAGTGTATATACTGTATAAAACTGTCTACTGCAGCAGCCCTATGTAACTGTATATGTAATATTATACAGGATACTGACAGACAAGTGTATATACTGTATAAAACTGTACACTGCAGCAGCCCTATGTAACTGTATATGTAATATTATACAGGATACTGACAGACAAGTGTATATACTGTATAAAACTGTCTACTGCAGCAGCCCTATGTAACTGTATATGTAATATTATACAGGATACTGACAGACAAGTGTATATACTGTATAAAACTGTACACTGCAGCAGCCCTATGTAACTGTATATGTAATATTATACAGGATACTGACAGACAAGTGTATATACTGTATAAAACTGTCTACTGCAGCAGCCCTATGTAACTGTATATGTAATATTATACAGGATACTGACAGACAGGTGTATATACTGTATAAAACTGTCTACTGCAGCAGCCCTATGTAACTGTATATGTAATATTATACAGGATACTGACAGACAAGTGTATATACTGTATACAACTGACTACTGCAGCAGCCCTATGTAACTGTATATGTAATATTATACAGGATACTGACAGACAAGTGTATATACTGTATACAACTGACTACTGCAGCAGCCCTATGTAACTGTATATGTAATATTATACAGGATACTGACAGACAAGTGTATATACTGTATAAAACTGTCTACTGCAGCAGCCCTATGTAACTGTATATGTAATATTATACAGGATACTGACAGACAAGTGTATATACTGTATAAAACTGTCTACTGCAGCAGCCCTATATAACTGTATATGTAATATTATACATGATACTGACAGACAAGTGTATATACTGTATAAAACTGGTACTGCAGCAGCCCTATGTAACTGTATATGTAATATTATACAGGATACTGACAGACAAGTGTATATACTGTATAAAACTGATCACTGCAGCAGCCCTATGTAACTGTATATGTAATATTATACAGGATACTGACAGACAAGTGTATATACTGTATAAAACTGTCTACTGCAGCAGCCCTATGTAACTGTATATGTAATATTATACAGGATACTGACAGACAAGTGTATATACTGTATACAACTGTCTACTGCAGCAGCCCTATATAACTGTATATGTAATATTATACAGGATACTGACAGACAAGTGTATATACTGTATAAAACTGTCTACTGCAGCAGCCCTATGTAACTGTATATGTAATATTATACAGGATACTGACAGACAAGTGTATATACTGTAAAAACTGTACACTGCAGCAGCCCTATGTAACTGTATATGTAATATTATACAGGATACTGACAGACAAGTGTATATACTGTAAAAACTGTACACTGCAGCAGCCCTATGTAACTGTATATGTAATATTATACAGGATACTGACAGACAAGTGTATATACTGTATAAAACTGACTACTGCAGCAGCCCTATGTAACTGTATATGTAATATTATACAGGATACTGACAGACAAGTGTATATACTGTATAAAACTGTCTACTGCAGCAGCCCTATGTAACTGTATATGTAATATTATACAGGATACTGACAGACAAGTGTATATACTGTATAAAACTGCCTACTGCAGCAGCCCTATGTAACTGTATATGTAATATTATACAGGATACTGACAGACAAGTGTATATACTGTATAAAACTGTCTACTGCAGCAGCCCTATGTAACTGTATATGTAATATTATACAGGATACTGACAGACAAGTGTATATACTGTATAAAACTGTCTACTGCAGCAGCCCTATGTAACTGTATATGTAATATTATACAGGATACTGACAGACAAGTGTATATACTGTATAAAACTGTCTACTGCAGCAGCCCTATGTAACTGTATATGTAATATTATACAGGATACTGACAGACAAGTGTATATACTGTATAAAACTGGCACTGCAGCAGCCCTATGTAACTGTATATGTAATATTATACAGGTTACTGACAGACAAGTGTATATACTGTATAAAACTGTCTACTGCAGCAGCCCTATGTAACTGTATATGTAATATTATACAGGATACTGACAGACAAGTGTATATACTGTATAAAACTGTCTACTGCAGCAGCCCTATGTAACTGTATATGTAATATTATACAGGATACTGACAGACAAGTGTATATACTGTATAAAACTGTCTACTGCAGCAGCCCTATGTAACTGTATATGTAATATTATACAGGTTACTGACAGACAAGTGTATATACTGTATAAAACTGTCTACTGCAGCAGCCCTATGTAACTGTATATGTAATATTATACAGGATACTGACAGACAAGTGTATATACTGTATAAAACTGTCTACTGCAGCAGCCCTATGTAACTGTATATGTAATATTATACAGGATACTGACAGACAAGTGTATATACTGTATACAACTGGTCACTGCAGCAGCCCTATGTAACTGTATATGTAATATTATACAGGATACTGACAGACAAGTGTATATACTGTATAAAACTGTCTACTGCAGCAGCCCTATGTAACTGTATATGTAATATTATACAGGATACTGACAGACAAGTGTATATACTGTATAAAACTGATCACTGCAGCAGCCCTATGTAACTGTATATGTAATATTATACAGGATACTGACAGACAAGTGTATATACTGTATAAAACTGTCTACTGCAGCAGCCCTATGTAACTGTATATGTAATATTATACAGGATACTGACAGACAAGTGTATATACTGTATACAACTGTCTACTGCAGCAGCCCTATATAACTGTATATGTAATATTATACAGGATACTGACAGACAAGTGTATATACTGTATAAAACTGTCTACTGCAGCAGCCCTATGTAACTGTATATGTAATATTATACAGGATACTGACAGACAAGTGTATATACTGTATAAAACTGTACACTGCAGCAGCCCTATGTAACTGTATATGTAATATTATACAGGATACTGACAGACAAGTGTATATACTGTAAAAACTGTACACTGCAGCAGCCCTATGTAACTGTATATGTAATATTATACAGGATACTGACAGACAAGTGTATATACTGTATAAAACTGTACACTGCAGCAGCCCTATGTAACTGTATATGTAATATTATACAGGATACTGACAGACAAGTGTATATACTGTATAAAACTGTCTACTGCAGCAGCCCTATGTAACTGTATATGTAATATTATACAGGATACTGACAGACAAGTGTATATACTGTATAAAACTGTCTACTGCAGCAGCCCTATGTAACTGTATATGTAATATTATACAGGATACTGACAGACAAGTGTATATACTGTATAAAACTGTCTACTGCAGCAGCCCTATGTAACTGTATATGTAATATTATACAGGATACTGACAGACAAGTGTATATACTGTATAAAACTGTCTACTGCAGCAGCCCTATGTAACTGTATATGTAATATTATACAGGATACTGACAGACAAGTGTATATACTGTATACAACTGTCCACTGCAGCAGCCCTATGTAACTGTATATGTAATATTATACAGGATACTGACAGACAAGTGTATATACTGTATACAACTGTCTACTGCAGCAGCCCTATGTAACTGTATATGTAATATTATACAGGATACTGACAGACAAGTGTATATACTGTATAAAACTGTCTACTGCAGCAGCCCTATGTAACTGTATATGTAATATTATACAGGATACTGACAGACAAGTGTATATACTGTATACAACTGTCTACTGCAGCAGCCCTATGTAACTGTATATGTAATATTATACAGGTTACTGACAGACAAGTGTATATACTGTATAAAACTGTCTACTGCAGCAGCCCTATGTAACTGTATATGTAATATTATACAGGATACTGACAGACAAGTGTATATACTGTATAAAACTGTCTACTGCAGCAGCCCTATATAACTGTATATGTAATATTATACAGGATACTGACAGACAAGTGTATATACTGTATAAAACTGTCTACTGCAGCAGCCCTATGTAACTGTATATGTAATATTATACAGGATACTGACAGACAAGTGTATATACTGTATAAAACTATCTACTGCAGCAGCCCTATGTAACTGTATATGTAATATTATACAGGATACTGACAGACAAGTGTATATACTGTATAAAACTGTCTACTGCAGCAGCCCTATGTAACTGTATATGTAATATTATACAGGTTACTGACAGACAAGTGTATATACTGTATAAAACTGTCTACTGCAGCAGCCCTATGTAACTGTATATGTAATATTATACAGGATACTGACAGACAAGTGTATATACTGTATAAAACTGTCTACTGCAGCAGCCCTATGTAACTGTATATGTAATATTATACAGGATACTGACAGACAAGTGTATATACTGTATAAAACTGTCTACTGCAGCAGCCCTATGTAACTGTATATGTAATATTATACAGGATACTGACAGACAAGTGTATATACTGTATACAACTGTCTACTGCAGCAGCCCTATGTAACTGTATATGTAATATTATACAGGATACTGACAGACAAGTGTATATACTGTATAAACTGTCTACTGCAGCAGCCCTATGTAACTGTATATGTAATATTATACAGGATACTGACAGACAAGTGTATATACTGTATACAACTGTCTACTGCAGCAGCCCTATGTAACTGTATATGTAATATTATACAGGATACTGACAGACAAGTGTATATACTGTATAAAACTGTCTACTGCAGCAGCCCTATGTAACTGTATATGTAATATTATACAGGATACTGACAGACAAGTGTATATACTGTATAAAACTGTCTACTGCAGCAGCCCTATGTAACTGTATATGTAATATTATACAGGATACTGACAGACAAGTGTATATACTGTATACAACTGTCTACTGCAGCAGCCCTATGTAACTGTATATGTAATATTATACAGGATACTGACAGACAAGTGTATATACTGTATACAACTGTCTACTGCAGCAGCCCTATGTAACTGTATATGTAATATTATACAGGTTACTGACAGACAAGTGTATATACTGTATACAACTGTCTACTGCAGCAGCCCTATGTAACTGTATATGTAATATTATACAGGATACTGACAGACAAGTGTATATACTGTATACAACTGTCTACTGCAGCAGCCCTATGTAACTGTATATGTAATATTATACAGGATACTGACAGACAAGTGTATATACTGTATACAACTGTCTACTGCAGCAGCCCTATGTAACTGTATATGTAATATTATACAGGATACTGACAGACAAGTGTATATACTGTATACAACTGTCTACTGCAGCAGCCCTATGTAACTGTATATGTAATATTATACAGGATACTGACAGACAAGTGTATATACTGTATAAAACTGTCTACTGCAGCAGCCCTATGTAACTGTATATGTAATATTATACAGGTTACTGACAGACAAGTGTATATACTGTATAAAACTGTCTACTGCAGCAGCCCTATGTAACTGTATATGTAATATTATACAGGATACTGACAGACAAGTGTATATACTGTATAAAACTGTCTACTGCAGCAGCCCTATGTAACTGTATATGTAATATTATACAGGATACTGACAGACAAGTGTATATACTGTATAAAACTGTCTACTGCAGCAGCCCTATGTAACTGTATATGTAATATTATACAGGATACTGACAGACAAGTGTATATACTGTATAAAACTGTCTACTGCAGCAGCCCTATGTAACTGTATATGTAATATTATACAGGATACTGACAGACAAGTGTATATACTGTATAAAACTGTCTACTGCAGCAGCCCTATGTAACTGTATATGTAATATTATACAGGATACTGACAGACAAGTGTATATACTGTATAAAACTGTCTACTGCAGCAGCCCTATGTAACTGTATATGTAATATTATACAGGATACTGACAGACAAGTGTATATACTGTATAAAACTGTCTACTGCAGCAGCCCTATGTAACTGTATATGTAATATTATACAGGATACTGACAGACAAGTGTATATACTGTATAAAACTGTCTACTGCAGCAGCCCTATGTAACTGTATATGTAATATTATACAGGATACTGACAGACAGGTGTATATACTGTATAAAACTGTCTACTGCAGCAGCCCTATGTAACTGTATATGTAATATTATACAGGATACTGACAGACAAGTGTATATACTGTATAAAACTGTCTACTGCAGCAGCCCTATGTAACTGTATATGTAATATTATACAGGATACTGACAGACAAGTGTATATACTGTATACAACTGTCTACTGCAGCAGCCCTATGTAACTGTATATGTAATATTATACAGGATACTGACAGACAAGTGTATATACTGTATACAACTGTCTACTGCAGCAGCCCTATGTAACTGTATATGTAATATTATACAGGATACTGACAGACAAGTGTATATACTGTATAAAACTGTCTACTGCAGCAGCCCTATGTAACTGTATATGTAATATTATACAGGATACTGACAGACAAGTGTATATACTGTATAAAACTGTCTACTGCAGCAGCCCTATGTAACTGTATATGTAATATTATACAGGTTACTGACAGACAAGTGTATATACTGTATAAAACTGTCTACTGCAGCAGCCCTATGTAACTGTATATGTAATATTATACAGGATACTGACAGACAAGTGTATATACTGTATACAACTGGTCACTGCAGCAGCCCTATGTAACTGTATATGTAATATTATACAGGATACTGACAGACAAGTGTATATACTGTATACAACTGTCTACTGCAGCAGCCCTATGTAACTGTATATGTAATATTATACAGGATACTGACAGACAAGTGTATATACTGTATACAACTGTCTACTGCAGCAGCCCTATGTAACTGTATATGTAATATTATACAGGATACTGACAGACAAGTGTATATACTGTATAAAACTGATCACTGCAGCAGCCCTATGTAACTGTATATGTAATATTATACAGGATACTGACAGACAAGTGTATATACTGTATAAAACTGTCTACTGCAGCAGCCCTATGTAACTGTATATGTAATATTATACAGGATACTGACAGACAAGTGTATATACTGTATAAAACTGTCTACTGCAGCAGCCCTATGTAACTGTATATGTAATATTATACAGGATACTGACAGACAAGTGTATATACTGTATAAAACTGTCTACTGCAGCAGCCCTATGTAACTGTATATGTAATATTATACAGGATACTGACAGACAAGTGTATATACTGTATAAAACTGTACACTGCAGCAGCCCTATGTAACTGTATATGTAATATTATACAGGATACTGACAGACAAGTGTATATACTGTATAAAACTGTCTACTGCAGCAGCCCTATGTAACTGTATATGTAATATTATACAGGATACTGACAGACAAGTGTATATACTGTATAAAACTGTCTACTGCAGCAGCCCTATGTAACTGTATATGTAATATTATACAGGATACTGACAGACAAGTGTATATACTGTATAAAACTGTCTACTGCAGCAGCCCTATGTAACTGTATATGTAATATTATACAGGATACTGACAGACAAGTGTATATACTGTATAAAACTGTCTACTGCAGCAGCCCTATGTAACTGTATATGTAATATTATACAGGATACTGACAGACAAGTGTATATACTGTATACAACTGTCTACTGCAGCAGCCCTATGTAACTGTATATGTAATATTATACAGGATACTGACAGACAAGTGTATATACTGTATACAACTGTCTACTGCAGCAGCCCTATGTAACTGTATATGTAATATTATACAGGATACTGACAGACAAGTGTATATACTGTATAAAACTGTCTACTGCAGCAGTCCTATGTAACTGTATATGTAATATTATACAGGATACTGACAGACAAGTGTATATACTGTATACAACTGCCACTGCAGCAGCCCTATGTAACTGTATATGTAATATTATACAGGATACTGACAGACAAGTGTATATACTGTATAAAACTGTCTACTGCAGCAGCCCTATGTAACTGTATATGTAATATTATACAGGATACTGACAGACAAGTGTATATACTGTATAAAACTGTCTACTGCAGCAGCCCTATGTAACTGTATATGTAATATTATACAGGATACTGACAGACAAGTGTATATACTGTATAAAACTGTCTACTGCAGCAGCCCTATGTAACTGTATATGTAATATTATACAGGATACTGACAGACAAGTGTATATACTGTATAAAACTGTCTACTGCAGCAGCCCTATGTAACTGTATATGTAATATTATACAGGATACTGACAGACAAGTGTATATACTGTATAAAACTGTCTACTGCAGCAGCCCTATGTAACTGTATATGTAATATTATACAGGATACTGACAGACAAGTGTATATACTGTATAAAACTGTCTACTGCAGCAGCCCTATGTAACTGTATATGTAATATTATACAGGATACTGACAGACAAGTGTATATACTGTATAAAACTGTACACTGCAGCAGCCCTATGTAACTGTATATGTAATATTATACAGGATACTGACAGACAAGTGTATATACTGTATAAAACTGTACACTGCAGCAGCCCTATGTAACTGTATATGTAATATTATACAGGATACTGACAGACAAGTGTATATACTGTATAAAACTGTCTACTGCAGCAGCCCTATGTAACTGTATATGTAATATTATACAGGATACTGACAGACAAGTGTATATACTGTATACAACTGTCTACTGCAGCAGCCCTATGTAACTGTATATGTAATATTATACAGGATACTGACAGACAAGTGTATATACTGTATAAAACTGTCTACTGCAGCAGCCCTATGTAACTGTATATGTAATATTATACAGGATACTGACAGACAAGTGTATATACTGTATAAAACTGTCTACTGCAGCAGCCCTATGTAACTGTATATGTAATATTATACAGGATACTGACAGACAAGTGTATATACTGTATAAAACTGTCTACTGCAGCAGCCCTATGTAACTGTATATGTAATATTATACAGGATACTGACAGACAAGTGTATATACTGTATAAAACTGTCTACTGCAGCAGCCCTATGTAACTGTATATGTAATATTATACAGGTTACTGACAGACAAGTGTATATACTGTATAAAACTGTCTACTGCAGCAGCCCTATGTAACTGTATATGTAATATTATACAGGATACTGACAGACAAGTGTATATACTGTATAAAACTGTCTACTGCAGCAGCCCTATGTAACTGTATATGTAATATTATACAGGATACTGACAGACAAGTGTATATACTGTATAAAACTGTCTACTGCAGCAGCCCTATGTAACTGTATATGTAATATTATACAGGATACTGACAGACAAGTGTATATACTGTATACAACTGTCTACTGCAGCAGCCCTATGTAACTGTATATGTAATATTATACAGGATACTGACAGACAAGTGTATATACTGTATACAACTGGCCACTGCAGCAGCCCTATGTAACTGTATATGTAATATTATACAGGATACTGACAGACAAGTGTATATACTGTATACAACTGTCTACTGCAGCAGCCCTATGTAACTGTATATGTAATATTATACAGGATACTGACAGACAAGTGTATATACTGTATAAAACTGTCTACTGCAGCAGCCCTATGTAACTGTATATGTAATATTATACAGGATACTGACAGACAAGTGTATATACTGTATAAAACTGTCTACTGCAGCAGCCCTATGTAACTGTATATGTAATATTATACAGGATACTGACAGACAAGTGTATATACTGTATACAACTGTCTACTGCAGCAGCCCTATGTAACTGTATATGTAATATTATACAGGATACTGACAGACAAGTGTATATACTGTATACAACTGTCTACTGCAGCAGCCCTATGTAACTGTATATGTAATATTATACAGGATACTGACAGACAAGTGTATATACTGTATACAACTGTCTACTGCAGCAGCCCTATGTAACTGTATATGTAATATTATACAGGATACTGACAGACAAGTGTATATACTGTATACAACTGTCTACTGCAGCAGCCCTATATAACTGTATATGTAATATTATACAGGATACTGACAGACAAGTGTATATACTGTATAAAACTGTCTACTGCAGCAGCCCTATGTAACTGTATATGTAATATTATACAGGTTACTGACAGACAAGTGTATATACTGTATAAAACTATCTACTGCAGCAGCCCTATGTAACTGTATATGTAATATTATACAGGATACTGACAGACAAGTGTATATACTGTATAAAACTGTCTACTGCAGCAGCCCTATGTAACTGTATATGTAATATTATACAGGATACTGACAGACAAGTGTATATACTGTATAAAACTGTCTACTGCAGCAGCCCTATATAACTGTATATGTAATATTATACAGGATACTGACAGACAAGTGTATATACTGTATAAAACTATCTACTGCAGCAGCCCTATGTAACTGTATATGTAATATTATACAGGATACTGACAGACAAGTGTATATACTGTATAAAACTATCTACTGCAGCAGCCCTATGTAACTGTATATGTAATATTATACAGGATACTGACAGACAAGTGTATATACTGTATAAAACTGTACACTGCAGCAGCCCTCTGTAACTGTATATGTAATATTATACAGGATACTGACAGACAAGTGTACATACTGTATAAAACTGTCTACTGCAGCAGCCCTATGTAACTGTATATGTAATATTATACAGGATACTGACAGACAAGTGTATATACTGTATAAAACTATCTACTGCAGCAGCCCTATGTAACTGTATATGTAATATTATACAGGATACTGACAGACAAGTGTATATACTGTATAAAACTGTCTACTGCAGCAGCCCTATGTAACTGTATATGTAATATTATACAGGATACTGACAGACAAGTGTATATACTGTATAAAACTGTCTACTGCAGCAGCCCTATGTAACTGTATATGTAATATTATACAGGATACTGACAGACAAGTGTATATACTGTATAAAACTGTCTACTGCAGCAGCCCTATGTAACTGTATATGTAATATTATACAGGATACTGACAGACAAGTGTATATACTGTATACAACTGTCTACTGCAGCAGCCCTATATAACTGTATATGTAATATTATACAGGATACTGACAGACAAGTGTATATACTGTATAAAACTGTCTACTGCAGCAGCCCTATATAACTGTATATGTAATATTATACAGGATACTGACAGACAAGTGTATATACTGTATAAAACTGTCTACTGCAGTAGCCCTATGTAACTGTATATGTAATATTATACAGGATACTGACAGACAAGTGTATATACTGTATAAAACTGTCTACTGCAGCAGCCCTATGTAACTGTATATGTAATATTATACAGGATACTGACAGACAAGTGTATATACTGTATACAACTGACTACTGCAGCAGCCCTATGTAACTGTATATGTAATATTATACAGGTTACAGACAGACAAGTGTATATACTGTATAAAACTGTCTACTGCAGCAGCCCTATGTAACTGTATATGTAATATTATACAGGATACTGACAGACAAGTGTATATACTGTATAAAACTGTCTACTGCAGCAGCCCTATATAACTGTATATGTAATATTATACAGGATACTGACAGACAAGTGTATATACTGTATACAACTGTCTACTGCAGCAGCCCTATGTAACTGTATATGTAATATTATACAGGATACTGACAGACAAGTGTATATACTGTATAAAACTGTCTACTGCAGCAGCCCTATGTAACTGTATATGTAATATTATACAGGATACTGACAGACAAGTGTATATACTGTATAAAACTGTCTACTGCAGCAGCCCTATGTAACTGTATACGTAATATTATACAGGATACTGACAGACAAGTGTATATACTGTATACAACTGGCCACTGCAGCAGCCCTATGTAACTGTATACGTAATATTATACAGGATACTGACAGACAAGTGTATATACTGTATAAAACTGTACACTGCAGCAGCCCTATGTAACTGTATATGTAATATTATACAGGATACTGACAGACAAGTGTATATATTGTATAAAACTGTACACTGCAGCAGCCCTATGTAACTGTATATGTAATATTATATAGGTTACTGACAGACAAGTGTATATACTGTATAAAACTGTCTACTGCAGCAGCCCTATGTAACTGTATATGTAATATTATATAGGTTACTGACAGACAAGTGTATATACTGTATAAAACTGTCTACTGCAGCAGCCCTATGTAACTGTATATGTAATATTATACAGGATACTGACAGACAAGTGTATATACTGTATACAACTGTCTACTGCAGCAGCCCTATGTAACTGTATATGTAATATTATATAGGATACTGACAGACAAGTGTATATACTGTATAAAACTGATCACTGCAGCAGCCCTATGTAACTGTATATGTAATATTATACAGGATACTGACAGACAAGTGTATATACTGTATAAAACTGGCACTGCAGCAGCCCTATGTAACTGTATATGTAATATTATACAGGATACTGACAGACAAGTGTATATACTGTATAAAACTGTCTACTGCAGCAGCCCTATGTAACTGTATATGTAATATTATACAGGTTACTGACAGACAAGTGTATATACTGTATAAAACTGTCTACTGCAGCAGCCCTATGTAACTGTATATGTAATATTATACAGGTTACTGACAGACAAGTGTATATACTGTATACAACTGTCTACTGCAGCAGCCCTATGTAACTGTATATGTAATATTATACAGGTTACTGACAGACAAGTGTATATACTGTATAAAACTGTCTACTGCAGCAGCCCTATGTAACTGTATATGTAATATTATACAGGATACTGACAGACAAGTGTATATACTGTATACAACTGTCTACTGCAGCAGCCCTATGTAACTGTATATGTAATATTATACAGGATACTGACAGACAAGTGTATATACTGTATAAAACTGTCTACTGCAGCAGCCCTATGTAACTGTATATGTAATATTATACAGGATACTGACAGACAAGTGTATATACTGTATAAAACTGTCTACTGCAGCAGCCCTATGTAACTGTATATGTAATATTATACAGGATACTGACAGACAAGTGTATATACTGTATACAACTGACTACTGCAGCAGCCCTATGTAACTGTATATGTAATATTATACAGGATACTGACAGACAAGTGTATATACTGTATAAAACTGATCACTGCAGCAGCCCTATGTAACTGTATATGTAATATTATACAGGATACTGACAGACAAGTGTATATACTGTATAAAACTGTCTACTGCAGCAGCCCTATGTAACTGTATATGTAATATTATACAGGTTACTGACAGACAAGTGTATATACTGTATACAACTGTCTACTGCAGCAGCCCTATGTAACTGTATATGTAATATTATACAGGTTACTGACAGACAAGTGTATATACTATATACAACTGTCTACTGCAGCAGCCCTATGTAACTGTATATGTAATATTATACAGGATACTGACAGACAAGTGTATATACTGTATACAACTGTCTACTGCAGCAGCCCTATGTAACTGTATATGTAATATTATACAGGATACTGACAGACAAGTGTATATACTGTATAAAAGTGCCCATGGCAGCAGCCCTATGTAACTGTATATGTAATATTATACAGGATACTGACAGACAAGTGTATATACTGTATAAAACTATCTACTGCAGCAGCCCTATGTAACTGTATATGTAATATTATACAGGATACTGACAGACAAGTGTATATACTGTATAAAACTATCTACTGCAGCAGCCCTATGTAACTGTATATGTAATATTATACAGGATACTGACAGACAAGTGTATATACTGTATAAAACTGTCTACTGCAGCAGCCCTATGTAACTGTATATGTAATATTATACAGGATACTGACAGACAAGTGTATATACTGTATACAACTGTCTACTGCAGCAGCCCTATGTAACTGTATATGTAATATTATACAGGATACTGACAGACAAGTGTATATACTGTATACAACTGGCCACTGCAGCAGCCCTATATAACTGTATATGTAATATTATACAGGATACTGACAGACAAGTGTATATACTGTATAAAACTGTCTACTGCAGCAGCCCTATATAACTGTATATGTAATATTATACAGGATACTGACAGACAAGTGTATATACTGTATACAACTGTCTACTGCAGCAGCCCTATGTAACTGTATATGTAATATTATACAGGATACTGACAGACAAGTGTATATACTGTATACAACTGGCCACTGCAGCAGCCCTATATAACTGTATATGTAATATTATACAGGATACTGACAGACAAGTGTATATACTGTATAAAACTGTCTACTGCAGCAGCCCTATATAACTGTATATGTAATATTATACAGGATACTGACAGACAAGTGTATATACTGTATACAACTGTCTACTGCAGCAGCCCTATGTAACTGTATATGTAATATTATACAGGATACTGACAGACAAGTGTACATACTGTATAAAACTGTCTACTGCAGCAGCCCTATGTAACTGTATATGTAATATTATACAGGTTACTGACAGACAAGTGTATATACTGTATAAAACTGTCTACTGCAGCAGCCCTATGTAACTGTATATGTAATATTATACAGGATACTGACAGACAAGTGTATATACTGTATAAAACTGTGTACTGCAGCAGCCCTATGTAACTGTATATGTAATATTATACAGGTTACTGACAGACAAGTGTATATACTGTATAAAACTATCTACTGCAGCAGCCCTATGTAACTGTATATGTAATATTATACAGGATACTGACAGACAAGTGTATATACTGTATAAAACTGTCTACTGCAGCAGCCCTATGTAACTGTATATGTAATATTATACAGGATACTGACAGACAAGTGTATATACTGTATAAAACTATCTACTGCAGCAGCCCTATGTAACTGTATATGTAATATTATACAGGATACTGACAGACAAGTGTATATACTGTATAAAACTGTCTACTGCAGCAGCCCTATGTAACTGTATATGTAATATTATACAGGATACTGACAGACAAGTGTATATACTGTATAAAACTGTCTACTGCAGCAGCCCTATGTAACTGTATATGTAATATTATACAGGATACTGACAGACAAGTGTATATACTGTATAAAACTGTCTACTGCAGCAGCCCTATGTAACTGTATATGTAATATTATTAAAAAACCACTTGGACACAGCCAAAGAACATGGCTTTATGACAGATGAACTCACTAAAACTTTACTTAATGAAGCTCCCACTATACCTAGCTTCAGAATAGTACCCAAAATCCACAAGAGTCTCACAAGACCGCCGGGCAGACCCATTGTGGCCAGCCAGGGCTCCCTATGTGAAAAATTGGGAGGCTGGCTGGATCACATACTCCAACCAATAGTCCAAACTCTACCAGGATATATAAGGGATAGTGGCCACCTCATCCAGCAATTAGACAATGTTCAGTGGGGCAGCGGCTACGTCTGGCTCACTATAGACGTGGCCGCTCTCTACTCGAACATTCCCCATACTACATGCCTTGAAGCCCTTAGTAAAATGTTGCTCAGACACACCAATTTTGATATAAACTTCATAACCTTTGTTGTAGAAACAACAGAATTTCTACTTAAACATAATTACTTTGTACATGAGGGCAATTACTACCTACAAAAACGTGGCACTGCCATGGGCGCTAAATTCGCCCCGGCATACGCCAATATATATATGGGCATGATGGAATTCACCCATATATTTGCCACAGATTTTCCCTTCAAAAATAACATCAAATTATACGGTCGCTTTATAGATGACCTTATTATCATATGGGACACAACACACAAAGTACATACTATTGATGACTTCATGACACATATTAGTAACAATAATTATAACTTAACATTCACTCATAAAAGTGATAACTTTATGATTGAATATTTGGACTTAAAACTCCAAATAGATACAACTAATATGAGTATCATCACATCCACTTATAGGAAACCAACATCTAAAAATACCATCTTGAGAGCAGATTCATGCCATGTACCACACCTAAAAAAAGGTATCCCCAAAGGTCAGTACCTAAGACTGCGTAGAAACTGTTCTAATCTAGAAACTTACAAATTAGAAGCTGAGGAACTAACAAACAGACTGACTAAAAGAGGGTATAATAAATTTAAACTTCACAGTATCAACAAAGAAGTTCAAAAATTAAACAGAAATACACTATTTAATAAGAAAACTACCGAGATCGATAAGGATAATATAGTCTTCTCCACACAGTACAGCACACAATACTACAAAGTGTGCAACATTATTAAGAAGAATCTTGTAATACTAAATAATGACAATACATTGAAACAAATTATCTCAAAAGGGATAAAATTTGTAGCGAAAAAGGCCCCCTCATTAAATAATCTTATGAATAAAAAAATTTTCAGAAAAAACACAAACCCAGACAAACTGGCTAAGTCTGACCCCAGGCTCTTTTAGGTGCGGTCATACACCCTGCAAGAGCTGTGACTACACAGAAAAAAATCATACTTTCACTTCAACCAACACTAAAGAAATATATACCATCAGACAAAGAATAGATTGCACATCGCAATACGTTATCTATCTGATTACATGCCAATATTGTTTCCAACAATACACAGGAATCACCACACGTCCTTTAAAAGACCGAATAAGAGAGCACTTATTGTCCCTAACTGAAAAAGACCCTAAAACACCAGTGGCGAAACATTTCCGCCAACATGGCATAGGGACCACATTCTTTTCCTTTATGGGGATTGAGAGAATTGTACAAAATGCCAGAGGAGGAGATAGAACAGCTAGGCTACTAAAAAGAGAAGTATATTGGATCCTAAAATTGAACACAAGACACCCCCATGGCATCAATAAAAGATTAGATGTTGACCTATATGTATAGGTACTACTACCCTACCTAATCCCAGTATTAAACCAGTGGGAAACAGTAGAATTTTCAATAATCTTACCTTAGTAAGCTAACACCCATGGGTCTGAGGAACACTAGCTATCTTATTAATTGAACTATATCATATACATAGATACAACACAAGAAACAAAATTATCTATATAAGTGTAGACTCTACAAATACTAATCCCAATATCCACATAAATAGGAGATGGATATATATACATCCTCCTTTGGAATCCTTACTATGATTGCAGTTTAGTAACCCCTGCAGACAATTTAGTTAAAGATTTTACATACCTTCCCTATTCCTTTATCTATTATTATATAGATACTTTTCCAGTTTTATTAGTTTTTGTCTTATTTATAACTTGAATTTTATTTGTTTTCAGCCCTGCTTTCCAGACCCCGTTCTGGTTTACCCCTAAGCTTGCCTTAATTAGGCTCTATTGAGACACTCTTGGGATTACGTATACCAGATTTACACCTATGTTATTTTAGGACTTATAGCAAACTATATGATACTATTTTTATTTATTGTTCATTCATTACTTTTAATTATTGATTTCTAGTACATATATTTTATTTTATTTTATAATTTCGTTTATATGTATTGTTTAAAATGCTCAGTTCTATAGTGAATATTGTTGATTTATATGCTTTGTATCTAGATTGAAGAGTTGCTAACAGTGAATTTTGAATTTAGATGTGCCCCTTCCAAACAGCAACCATCTGAAAATATTTTGATTGCATATTATATGTTAACACATTGCTGTTTGGATATGTTGCACCCTTTGGCCATCCTCTATAGCTACCCTAGGATTGGTGGTTGTAACGTTTAAAAAGCTGTATTGGCCACAAACTAATTAGCCTCTGAAGAAGCGCATCTACGCATGCGCGAAACGCGTCAGGCGTCTCTCACTGTGACCCTTTTGTACTTTACTTTGTTTATTTAGACTTGTTTTGGATTCTCGCAATAAACAAGTTTTTCCAGCAAAACATCTTTGAGTCAACAGACTTTTTTTCCCTTCTTGAACCTTATATGTAATATTATACAGGATACTGACAGACAAGTGTATATACTGTATACAACTGTCTACTGCAGCAGCCCTATGTAACTGTATATGTAATATTATACAGGATACTGACAGACAAGTGTATATACTGTATACAACTGTCTACTGCAGCAGCCCTATGTAACTGTATATGTAATATTATACAGGATACTGACAGACAAGTGTATATACTGTATACAACTGGCCACTGCAGCAGCCCTATATAACTGTATATGTAATATTATACAGGATACTGACAGACAAGTGTATATACTGTATACAACTGTCTACTGCAGCAGCCCTATGTAACTGTATATGTAATATTATACAGGATACTGACAGACAAGTGTATATACTGTATACAACTGTCTACTGCAGCAGCCCTATGTAACTGTATATGTAATATTATACAGGATACTGACAGACAAGTGTACATACTGTATAAAACTGTCTACTGCAGCAGCCCTATGTAACTGTATATGTAATATTATACAGGTTACTGACAGACAAGTGTATATACTGTATAAAACTGTCTACTGCAGCAGCCCTATGTAACTGTATATGTAATATTATACAGGTTACTGACAGACAAGTGTATATACTGTATAAAACTGGTCACTGCAGCAGCCCTATGTAACTATATATGTAATATTATACAGGATACTGACAGACAAGTGTATATACTGTATACAACTGTCTACTGCAGCAGCCCTATGTAACTGTATATGTAATATTATACAGGATACTGACAGACAAGTGTATATACTGTATAAAACTGTCTACTGCAGCAGCCCTATGTAACTGTATATGTAATATTATACAGGATACTGACAGACAAGTGTATATACTGTATAAAACTGTCTACTGCAGCAGCCCTATGTAACTGTATATGTAATATTATACAGGATACTGACAGACAAGTGTATATACTGTATACAACTGTCTACTGCAGCAGCCCTATGTAACTGTATATGTAATATTATACAGGATACTGACAGACAAGTGTATATACTGTATACAACTGTCTACTGCAGCAGCCCTATGTAACTGTATATGTAATATTATACAGGATACTGACAGACAAGTGTATATACTGTATACAACTGTCTACTGCAGCAGCCCTATGTAACTGTATATGTAATATTATACAGGATACTGACAGACAAGTGTATATA
>NW_026511349.1:28621-30339 GCF_027579735.1 Bombina bombina | reverse complement strand
TGTGATGTGCTGGTACCTTATTAATAAAGTTTATTAGATATAAAGTGTGACACTGTGTTGCTGTGTGACAGCCCTGTGTGCTTAGCAATGTCACACTGGGTGGGCTAATGATCAAGAGTATCTGTCTTGATAACAAGCCCATTATGTTTATATAAAAACCCCAGCTTTGTATATTGTGACTAGCAGCACAGAGAGCTGTCCCCTTATCTGTTTGCACTTCATTAATCTTTGTAAGGACAACAGGGACCCCATGCCAGGGCACCAATGACAGATTTAGTCTACTGTAGAGAATCCAGGGATCACCAGCTAATCTGTCACTCAGCAGGGGGGCTTTGAAGTGTCCAAGTGATTCTCATAATGTGACATTTATAAATGTGTAATCTCACATTTATTATCAGCATTTATCTTTCATTTGTAAAGTGCCACCACGTCTTGTAGAACGGAGTGCACAATACTGAGGGACTTGGCTGCATTACAAGTTCTGTAGCACTGAGTGCACAATAGTGAGGGAATTGGCTGCATTACAAGTTCTGTAGCACTGAGTGCACAATAGTGAGGGTGTTGGCTGCATTACATGTTCTGTAGCACTGAGTGCCCAATAGTGAGGGAATTGGCTGCATTGCACATTCTGTAGCAATGAGTGCACAATAGTGAGGGAATTGGCTGCATTACACGTTCTGTAGCACTGAGAGCACAATAATGAGGGAATTGGCTGCATTATATGTTCTGTAGTACTGAGTGCACAATAGTGATGGAATTGGCTGCATTACATGTTCTGTAGCACTGAGTGCACAATAGTGAGGGAATTGGCTGCATTACAAGTTCTGTAGTACTGAGTGCACAATAGTGAGGGAAGTGGCTGCATTACACGTTCTGTAGCACTGAAGTGCACAATAGTGAGGGAATTGGCTGCATTACACGTTCTGTAGCACTGAGTGCACAATAGTGAGGGAATTGGCTGCATTGCAAGTTCTGTAGCACTGGAGTGCACAATAGTGAGGGAATTGGCTGCATTACAAGTTCTGTAGCACTGAGTGCACAATAGTGAGGGAATTGGCTGCATTACAAGTTCTGTAGCACTGAGTGCACAATAGTGAGGGAATTGGCTGCATTACAAGTTCTGTACCACTGAGTGCACAATAGTGAGGAAATTGGCTGCATTACAAGTTCTGTAGCACTGGAGTGCAGAATAGTGAGGGAGTTGGCTGCATTACAAGTTCTGTAGCACTGAGTGCACAATACTGAGGGAGTTGGCTGCATTACAAGTTCTGTAGCACTGAGTGCACAATAGTGAGGGAGTTGGCTGCATTACACGTTCTGTAGTAGTGAGTGCACAATAGTGAGGGAATTGGCTGCATTACAAGTTCTGTAGCACTGAGTGCATAATAGTGAGGGAGTTGGCTGCATTACACGTTCTGTAGCACTGAGTGCACAATAGTGAGGGAGTTGGCTGCATTACACATTCTGCAGCACTGAGTGCACAATAGTGTGGGAGTTGGCTGCATTACAAGTTCTGTAGCACTGAGTGCACAATAGTGTGGGAGTTGGCTGCATTACAAGTTCTGTAGCATTCAGTGCACAATAATGAGGGTTTTGGCTGCATTAAATGTTCTATAGCACAGAGTGCACAATAATAAGGGACTTGGCTGCATTACAAGTTCTGTAGCACTGAGTGCACAGTAGTGAGGGAATTGTCTGCATTACAAGTTCTGTAGCAC
>NW_026511349.1:0-28521 GCF_027579735.1 Bombina bombina | reverse complement strand
CCCCGCTATCGCTGACCCCTGCATATTATTATTAACCCCTAATCTGCCGCTCCGTAAACCGCCGCAACCTACGTTATCCCTATGTACCCCTAATCTGCTGCCCTAACATCGCCGACCCCTATATTATATTTATTAACCCCTAATCTGCCCCCCTCAACGTTGCCGACACCTGCCTACACTTATTAACCCCTAATCTGCCGACCGGACCTGAGCGCTACTATAATAAAGTTATTAACCCCTAATCCGCCTCACTAACCCTATCATAAATAGTATTAACCCCTAATCTGCCCTCCCTAACATCGCCGACACCTACCTTCAATTATTAACCCCTAATCTGCCGAGCGGAGCTCACCGCTATTCTAATAAATGTATTAACCCCTAACGCTAAGTCTAACCCTAACACTAACACCCCCCTAACTTAAATATAATTTACATCTAACGAAATTAATTAACTCTTATTAAATAAATGATTTCTATTTAAAGCTAAATACTTACCTGTAAAATACATCCTAATATAGCTACAATATAAATTATAATTACATTGTAGCTATTTTAGGATTAATATTTATTTTACAGGCAACTTTGTAATTATTTTAACCAGGTACAATAGCTATTAAATAGTTAAGAACTATTTAATAGTTACCTAGTTAAAATAATAACAAATTTACCTGTAAAATAAATCCTAACCTAAGATATAATTAAACCTAACACTACCCTATCAATAAAATAATTAAATAAACTACCTACAATTACCTACAATTAACCTAACACTACACTATCAATAAATTAATTAAACACAATTGCTACAAATAAATACAATTAAATAAACTAGCTAAAGTACAAAAAATAAAAAAGAACTAAGTTACAAAAAATAAAAAAATATTTACAAACATAAGAAAAATATTACAACAATTTTAAACTAATTACACCTACTCTAAGCCCCCTAATAAAATAACAAAGCCCCCCAAAATAAAAAAATCCCTTCCCTATTCTAAATTAAAAAAGTTACAAGCTCTTTTACCTTACCAGCCCTGAACAGGGCCCTTTGCGGGGCATGCCCCAAGAATTTCAGCTCTTTTGCCTGTAAAAGAATAAATACAATACCCCCCCCCCAACATTACAACCCACCACCCACATACCCCTAATCTAACCCAAACCCCCCTTAAATAAACCTAACACTAAGCCCCTGAAGATCTTCCTACCTTGTCTTCACCATACCAGGTTCACCGATCCGTCCTGGCTCCAACATCTTCATCCAACCCAAGCGGGGGTTGGCGATCCATCATCCGGTGCTGAAGAGGTCCAGAAGAGGCTCCAAAGTCTTCCTCCTATCCGGCAAGAAGAGGACATCCGGACCGGCAAACATCTTCTCCAAGCGGCATCTTCGATCTTCTTCCATCCGGTGCGGAGCGGGTCCATCTTGAAGCAGGCGACGCGGATCCATCCTCTTCTTCCGTTGTCTCCCGACTAATGACGGTTCCTTTAAGAGACGTCATCCAAGATGGCGTCCCTCGAATTCCGATTGGCTGATAGGATTCTATCAGCCAATCGGAATTAAGGTAGGAATTTTCTGATTGGCTGATGGAATCAGCCAATCAGAATCAAGTTCAATCCGATTGGCTGATCCAATCAGCCAATCAGATTGAGCTCGCATTCTATTGGCTGTTCCGATCAGCCAATAGAATGCGAGCTCAATCTGATTGGCTGATTGGATCAGCCAATCGGATTGAACTTGATTCTGATTGGCTGATTCCATCAGCCAATCAGAAAATTCCTACCTTAATTCCGATTGGCTGATAGAATCCTATCAGCCAATCGGAATTCGAGGGACGCCATCTTGGATGACGTCCCCTTAAAGGAACCGTCCATTAGTCGGGAGACAACGGAAGAAGAGGATGGATCCGCGTCGCCTGCTTCAAGATGGACCCGCTCCGCAACCCGGATTAAAGAAGATCGAAGATGCCGCTTGGAGAAGATGTTTGCCGTCCGGATGTCCTCTTCTTGCCGGATAGGAGGAAGACTTTGGAGCCTTCTTCTGGACCTCTTCAGCACGGATGATGGATCGCCCAACCCCCGCTTGGGTTGGATGAAGATGTTGGAGCCAGGACGGATCGGTGAACCTGGTATGGTGAAGACAAGGTAGGAAGATCTTCAGGGGCTTAGTGTTAGGTTTATTTAAGGGGGGTTTGGGGTTAGATTAGGGGTATGTGGGTGTGGGGTTGTAATGTTGGGGGGGGGGTATTGTATTTATTCTTTTACAGGCAAAAGAGCTGAAATTCTTGGGGCATGCCCCGCAAAGGGCCCTGTTCAGGGCTGGTAAGGTAAAAGAGCTTGTAACTTTTTAAATTTAGAATAGGGTAGGGAATTTTTTATTTTGGGGGGCTTTGTATTTATTAGGGGGCTTAGAGTAGGTGTAATTATTTTAAAATTGTTGTAATATTTTTCTTATGTTTGTAAATATTTTTTTATTTTTTTGTAACTTAGTTCTTTTTTATTTTTTGTACTTTAGCTAGTTTATTTTAATTGTATTTATTTTGTAGCAATTGTGTTTTTATTTAATTTATTGATAGTGTAGAGTGTTAGGTTAATTGTAGGTAATTGTAGGTAGTTTATTTAATTATTTATTGATAGGGTAGTGTTAGGTTTAATTATATCTTAGGTTAGGATTTATTTTTACAGGTACATTCTGTTATTATTTTAAACTAGGTAACTATTAAATAGTCTTAACTATTTAATAGCTATTGTACCTAGTTAAAATAAATACCAAGTTGCCTGTAAAATAATATTAATCCTAAAATAGCTATAACATAATTATAATTTATATTGTAGCTATATGAGGATTTATTTTACAGGTAAGTATTTAGCTTTAAATAGGAATCATTTATTTAATAAGAGTTAATTTATTTCGTTAGATGTAAATTATATTTAAGTTAGGGGGGGTGTTTAGTGTTAGGGTTAGACTTAGCTTTAGGGGGTTAATCTATTTATTAGAATAGCGGTGAGCTCCGGTCGTCAGATTAGGGTTAATAATTGAAGTTAGGTGTCGGCGATGTTAGGGAGGGCAGATTAGGGGGTTAATACTATTTATTATAGGTTAGTGAGGCGGGGGTTAGGGGTTAATAACTTTATTATAGTAGCGCTCAGGTCCGCTCGGCAGATTAGGGGTTAATAAGTGTAGGCAGGTGTCGGCGACGTTGAGGGGGGCAGATTAGGGGTTAATAAATATAATATAGGGGTCGGCGGTGTTAGGGGTAGCAGATTAGGGGTACATAGGGATAACGTAGGTGGCGGCGCTTTGCGGTCGGAAGATTAGGGGTTAATTATTTTAAGTAGCTGGCGGCGACGTTGTGGGGGGCAGGATAGGGGTTAATAAATGTAATACAGGGTCGGCGGGGGTTAGGGGCAGCAGATTAGGGGTACATAAGTATAACGTAGGTGGCGGTCGGCAGATTAGGGGTTAAAAATTTTAATCGAGTGGCGGCGATGTGGGGGGAGCTCGGTTTAGGGGTACATAGGTAGTTTATGGGTGTTAGTGTACTTTAGGGTACAGTAGTTAAGAGCTTTATGAACCGGCGTTAGCCAGAAAGCTCTTAACTCCTGCTTTTTTCAGGCGGCTGGAGTTTTGTCGTTAGAGCTCTAACGCTCACTTCAGAAACGACTCTAAATACCGGCGTTAGAAAGATCCCATTGAAAAGTCAGGATACGCAAATGGCGTAGGGGGATCTGCGGTATGGAAAAGTCGCGGCTGAAAAGTGAGCGTTAGACCCTTTAATCACTGACTCCAAATACCAGCGGGCGGCCAAAACCAGCGTTAGGAGCCTCTAACGCTGGTTTTGACGGCTACCGCCGAACTCCAAATCTAGGCCTAAGTTTGCCCAGGATGCATTACAGACATGCAGGACCGAGGGAGTGTGCCCAGGAGGCATTATAGACATGCAGGGCAGAGGAAGTGTGCCCAGGAGGAATTACAGATATGCAGGGCAGAGGAAGTGTGTCCACGAGTCATTGTAGACATGCAGGGCAGAGGAAGTATGTCCAGGAGGCATTATAGAGATGCAGAACAGAGGAAGTGTGCCCAGGAGGCATTATAGACATGCAGGACAGAGGAAGTTTTCCCAGGAGGCATTATAGACATGCAGTGTGGAGGATGTGTTCTCAGGAGGCATTATAGACATGAAGGGCTGAGGAAGTGTGCCCAGGAGGTATTATAGACATGCAGAGTAGAGGAATTGTGCCCAGGAGGCATTATAGACATGCAGAGCAGAGGAATTGTGCCCAGGAGGCATTATAGACATGTAGAGCAGAGGAAGTGTGCTCAGGAGGCATTATAGACTTGCAGAGCAGAGGAAGTGTGCCCAGGAGGCATTATAGACATGCAGGACAGAGGAAGTGTGCCCAGGAGGCATTATAGACATGCAGAGCAGAGGAAGTGTGCCCAGGAGGCATTATAGACATGCAGGGCAGAGGAAGTGTGCCCAGGAGGCATTATAGACACGCAGAGCAGAGGAAGTGTGCCCAGGAGGCATTATAGACATGCAGAGCAGAGGAAGTCTGCCCAGGAGGCATTATAGACATGCAAAGCAGAGGAAGTGTGCCCAGGAGGCATTATAGACATGCAGGGAAGAGGAAGTGTGCCCAGGAGGCATTATAGACATGCAGAGCAGAGGAAGTGTTCTCAGGAGGCATTATAGACATGCAGAGCAGAGTAAGTTTGCCCAGGATGCATTATAGACATGCAGGAAAGAGGGAGTGTGCCCAGGAGGCATTATAGACATGCAGGGCAGAGGAAGTGTGCCCAGGAGGCATTATAGACATGCAGAGCAGAGACATGCAGGGCAGAGGGAGTGTGCCTAGGAGGCCATTATAGACATGCAGGGCAGAGGAAGTGTGCCCAGGAGGCATTATAGACATGCAGGGCTGAGGAAGTGTACCCAGGAGGCAATATAGACATGCAGGGCTGAGGAAGTTTACCTAGGAGGCATTATAGACATGCATGGCAGAGGAAGTGTGCCCAGGAGGCATTATAGACTTGCAGAGCAGAGGAAGTGTGCCCAGGAGGAATTATAGACATGCAGAGCAGAGAAAGCATGCCCAGGAGGCATTAAAGATATGCAGGGCAGATGAAGTGTGTCCAGGAGGCATTATAGACATGCAGGGCAGAGGAAGTGTGCCCAGGAGGCATTATAGACATGCAGAGCAGAGGAAGTGTTCTCAGGAGGCATTATAGACATGCAGAGCAGAGTAAGTTTGCCCAGGATGCATTTATAGACATGCAGGGCAGAGGAAGTGTGGCCAGGAGGCATTGTAGACATGCAGAGTGGAGGAAGTGTGCCCAGGAGGCATTAAGACATGCAGAGTGGAGGGAAGTGTGCCCAGGAGGCATTATAGACATGCAGAGTGGAGAAAGTGTAACCCAAGAGGCATTATAGACATGCTGTGCAGAGGGAGTGTACCCAGGAGGCATTATAGACATGCAGAACAGAGGAAGTGTGCCCAGGAGGCATTATAAACATTCAGAGAAGAGGAAGTGTGCCCAGGAGGCATTATAGCCATGCAGGGCAGAAGGGGTGTAGCCCAGGAGGCATTATAGCCATGCAGGGCAGAGGAGTGTGCCCAGGAGGCATTATAGACATGCAGAGAAGAGGAAGTGTGCCCAGGAGGCATTATAGACATGCCTGGGCTGAATGTGCCCAGGAGGCATTATAGACATGCAGAGTAGAGGAATTGTGCCCAGGAGGCATTATAGACATGCAGAGCAGAGTAAGTGTACCAAGGAGAAATTATAGACTTGTAGAGCAGAGGAAGTGTGCCCAGGAGGCATTATAGACATGCAGGGCAGAGGACGTGTGCCCAGGAGGCATTATAGACATGCAGGGCAGAGGAAGTGTGCCCAGGAGGCATTATAGACATGCAGAGCAGAGGAAGTGTGCCCAGGAGGCATTATAGACATGCAGGGCAGAGGAAGTGTGCCCAGGAGTCATTATAGACATGCAGAGTGGTGGAAGTGTGCCCAGGAGACATTATAGACATGCAGAGTGGAGGAAGTGTGCCCAGGAGGCATTATAGACATGCAGAGTGGAGGAAGTGTGCCCAGGAGGCATTATAGACATGCAGAACAGAGGAAGTGTGCCCAGGAGGCATTATAGACATGCAGAGCTGAGGAAGTGTGCCCAGGAGGCATTATAGACATGCAGAGAAGAGGAAGTGTGCCTAGGAGGCATTATAGACATGCAGAGCTGAGGAAGTATGCCCAGGAGGCATTATAGACATGCAGAGCAGAGGAAGTGTGCCCAGGAGGCATTATAGACATGCAGAGCAGAGGAAGTGTGCCCAGGAGGCATTATAGACATGCAGGGCTGAGGAAGTGTGCCCAGGAGGGATTATAGACATGCAGAGTAGAGGAATTGTGCCCAGGAGGCATTATAGACATGCAGAGCAGAGGAAATGTGCCCAGGAGGCATTATAGACATGTAGAGCAGAGGAAGTGTGCTCAGGAGGCATTATAGACTTGCAGAGCAGAGGAAGTGTGCCCAGGAGGCATTATAGACATGCAGGACAGAGGAAGTGTGCCCAGGAGGCATTATAGACATGCAGAGCAGAGGAAGTGTGCCCAGGAGGCATTATAGACATGCAGGGCAGAGGAAGTGTGCCCAGGAGGCATTATAGACACGCAGAGCAGAGGAAGTGTGCCCAGGAGGCATTATAGACATGCAGAGCAGAGGAAGTCTGCCCAGGAGGCATTATAGACATGCAAAGCAGAGGAATTATGCCCAGGAGGCATTATAGACATGCCGGGAAGAGGAAGTGTGCCCAGGAGGCATTATAGACATGCAGAGCAGAGGAAGTGTTCTCAGGAGGCATTATAGACATGCAGAGCAGAGTAAGTTTGCCCAGGATGCATTACAGACATGCAGGACAGAGGGAGTGTGCCCAGGAGGCATTATAGACATGCAGGGCAGAGGAAGTGTGCCCAGGAGGCATTACAGACATGCAGAGCAGAGACATGCAGGGCAGAGGGAGTGTGCCTAGGAGGCATTATAGATATGCAGGGCAGAGGAAGTGTGCCCAGGAGGCATTATAGACATGCAGGGCTGAGGAAGTGTACCCAGGAGGCAATATAGACATGCAGGGCTGAGGAAGTTTACCTAGGAGGCATTATAGACATGCATGGCAGAGGAAGTGTGCCCAGGAAGCATTATAGACATGCAGAGCAGAGGAAGTGTGCCCAGGAGGAATTATAGACATGCAGAGCAGAGAAAGCATGCCCAGGAGGCATTATAGATATGCAGGGCAGAGAAAGTTTGTCCAGGAGGCATTATAGACATGCAGGGCAGAGGAAGTGTGCCCAGGAGGCATTATAGACATGCAGAGTGGAGGAAGTGTTCTCAGGAGGCATTATAGACATGCAGAGCAGAGTAAGTTTGCCCAGGATGCATTATAGACATGCAGGGCAGAGGAAGTGTGGCCAGGAGGCATTGTAGACATGCAGAGTGGAGGAAGTGTGCCCAGGAGGCATTATAGACATGCAGAGTGGAGGAAGTGTGCCCAGGAGGCATTATAGACATGCAGAGTGGAGAAAGTGTACCCAAGAGGCATTATAGACATGCAGTGCAGAGGGAGTGTACCCAGGAGGCATTATAGACATGCAGAACAGAGGAAGTGTGCCCAGGAGGCATTATAAACATTCAGAGAAGAGGAAGTGTGCCCAGGAGGCATTATAGCCATGCAGGGCAGAAGGGGTGTAGCCAGGAGGCATTATAGCCATGCAGGGCAGAGGGAGTGTGCCCAGGAGGCATTATAGACATGCAGAGAAGAGGAAGTGTGCCTAGGAGGCATTATAGACATGCAGGGCTGAATGTGCCCAGGAGGCATTATAGACATGCAGAGTAGAGGAATTGTGCCCAGGAGGCATTATAGACATGCAGAGCAGAGTAAGTGTACCAAGGAGAAATTATAGACTTGTAGAGCAGAGGAAGTGTGCCCAGGAGGCATTATAGACATGCAGGGCAGAGGACATGTGCCCAGGAGGCATTATAGACATGCAGGGCAGATGAAGTATGCCCAGGAGGCATTATAGACATGCAGAGCAGAGGAAGTGTGCCCAGGAGGCATTATAGACATGCAGCGCAGAGGAAGTGTGCCCAGGAGTCATTATAGACATGCAGAGTGGTGGAAGTGTGCCCAGGAGGCATTATAGACATGCAGAGTGGAGGAAGTGTGCCCAGGAGGCATTATAGACATGCAGAGTGGAGGAAGTGTGCCCAGGAGGCATTATAGACATGCAGAACAGAGGAAGTGTGCCCAGGAGGCATTATAGACATTCAGAGAAGAGGAAGTGTGCCCAGGAGGCATTATAGACATGCAGGGCTGAGGTAGCATGCCCACGAGGCATTATAGACATGCAGAGAAGAGGAAGTGTGCCTAGGAGGAATTATAGACATGCAGAGCAGAGTAAGTGTGCCCAGGAGAAATTATAGACTTGTAGAGCAGAGGAAGTGTGCCCAGGAGGCATTATAGACATGCAGGGCAGAGGACATGTGCCCAGGAGGCATTATAGACATGCAGGGCAGATGAAGTATGCCCAGGAGGCATTATAGACATGCAGAGCAGAGGAAGTGTGCCCAGGAGGCATTATAGACATGCAGCGCAGAGGAAGTGTGCCCAGGAGTCATTATAGACATGCAGAGTGGTGGAAGTGTGCCCAGGAGGCATTATAGACATGCAGAGTGGAGGAAGTGTGCCCAGGAGGCATTATAGACATGCAGAGTGGAGGAAGTGTGCCCAGGAGGCATTATAGACATGCAGAACAGAGGAAGTGTGCCCAGGAGGCATTATAGACATTCAGAGAAGAGGAAGTGTGCCCAGGAGGCATTATAGACATGCAGGGCTGAGGTAGCGTGCCCAGGAGGCATTATAGACATGCAGAGAAGAGGAAGTGTGCCTAGGAGGAATTATAGACATGCAGGGCTGAAGAAGTATGCCCAGGAGGGATTATAGACATGCAGAGTAGAGGAATTGTGCCCAGGAGGCATTATAGACATGCAGAGCAGAGGAAATGTGCCCAGGAGGCATTATAGACATGTAGAGCAGAGGAAGTGTGCCCAGGAGGCATTTTAGACTTGCAGAGCAGAGGAAGTGTGCCCAGGAGGAATTATAGACATGCAGAGCAGAGGAAGTGTGCCCAGGAGGCATTATAGACATGCAGAGCAGAGAAAGTGTGCCCAGGAGGCATTATAGACATGCAGAGCAGAGGAAGCATGCCCAGGAGGCATTATAGACATGCAGGGCAGAGGAAGTGTGTCCAGGAGGCATTATAGACATACAGGGCAGAGGACGTGTTCCCAGGAGGCATTATAGACATGCAGTGTGGAGGATGTGTTCTCAGGAGGCATTATAGACATGAAGGGCTGAGGAAGTGTGCCCAGGAGGTATTATAGACATGCAGAGTAGAGGAATTGTGCCCAGGAGGCATTATAGACATGCAGAGCAGAGGAAATGTGCCCAGGAGGCATTATAGACATGTAGAGCAGAGGAAGTGTGCTTAGGAGGCATTATAGACTTGCAGAGCAGAGGAAGTGTGCCCAGGAGGCATTATAGACATGCAGAGTGGAGGAAGTGTTCCCAGGAGGCATTATAGACATGCAGAGTGGAGGAAGTGTGCCCAGGAGGCATTATAGACATGCACAGTGAAGGAAGTTTGCCCAGGAGGCATTATAGACATGCAGAGTGGAGGAAGTGTACCCAAGAGGCATTATAGACATGCAAAGTGGAGGAAGTGTGCCCAGGAGGCATTATAGACATGCAGGGCAGAGGAAGTTTGCCCAGGAGGCATTATAGACATACAGAGTGGAGTAAGTGTGCCCAGGAGGCATTATAGACATGCAGAGTGAAGGAAGTGTGCCCAGGAGGCATTATAGACATGCAGAGTGGAGGAAGTGTTCCCAGGAGGTATTATAGACATACAGGGCAGAGGGAGTGTGCCCAGGAGGCATTATAGATATGCAGAAAAGAGGAAGTGTGCCCAGGAGGCATTATAGACATTCAGAGAAGAGGAAGTGTGCCCAGGAAGCATTGTAGACATGCAGGGCAGAGGGAGTGTGCCCAGAAGGCATTATAGACATGCAGGGCAGAAGGAGTGTGCCCAGGAGGCATTATAGACATGCAGAGTGAAGAAAGTGTGCCCAGGAGGCATTATAGACATGCAGAGTGGAGGAAGTGTGCCCAGGAGGTATTATAGACATACAGGGCAGAGGGAGTGTGCCCAGGAGGCATTATAGACATGCAGAAAAGAGGAAGTGTGCCCAGGAGGCATTATAGACATTCAGAGAAGAGGAAGTGTGCCCAGGAGGCATTATAGACATGCAGGGCAGAGGGAGTGTGCCCAGAAGGCATTATAGACATGCAGGGCAGAAAGAGTGTGCCCAGGAGGCATTATAGACATGCAGAGTAGAGGAATTGTGCCCAGGAGGCATTATAGACATGCAGAGCAGAGGAAATGTGCCCAGGAGGCATTATAGACATGCAGAGTAGAGGAAGTGTGCCCAGGAGGCATTATAGACTTGCAGAGCAGAGGAAGTGTGCCCAGGAGGCATTATAGACATTCAGAGAAGAGGAAGTGTGCCCAGGAGGCATTATAAACATTCAGAGAAGAGGAAGTGTGCCCAGGAGGCATTATAGACATGCAGAGTGGAGGAAGTGCGCCCAGGAGGCATTATAGACATGCAGTGCAGAGGGAGTGTGCCCAGGAGGCATTATAGACATACAGAACAGAGGAAGAGTGCCCAGGAGGCATTATAGACATTCAGAGAAGAGGAAGTGTGCCCAGGAGGCATTATAGACATGCAGGGCAGAGGGAGTGTGCCCAGGAGTCATTATAGCCATGCAGGGCAGAGGGAGTCTGCCCAGGAGGCATTATAGACATGCAGAGAAGAGGAAGTGTGCCTAAGAGGCATTATAGACATGCAGAGCAGAGGAAGTGTGCCCAGGAGGTATTATAAACATGCACGGCAGAGGAAGTGTGCCCAGGAGGCATTATAGACATGCAGAGCAGAGGAAGTGTGCCCAGGAGGCAATATAGAAATGCACAGCAGAGGAAGTGTGCCCAGGAGGCATTTTAGACATGCAGGGAAGAGGAAGTGTGCCCAGGAGGCATTATAGACATGTAGAGCAGAGGAAGTGTTCTCGGGAGGCATTATAGACATGAAGAGCAGAGTAAGTTTGCCCAGGATGCATTATAGACATGCAGGACAGAGGGAGTGTACCCAGGAGGCATTATAGACATGCAGGGCAGAGGAAGTGTGCCCAGGAGGCATTATAGACATGCAGTGCAGATGAAGTGTGTCCAGGAGTCATTGTAGACATGCAGGGCAAAGGAAGTGTGTCCAGGAGGCATTATAGAGATGCAGAACAGAGGAAGTGTGCCCAGGAGGCATTATAGACATGCAGAGCAGAGGAAGTGTTCTCGGGAGGCATTATAGACATGCAGAGCAGAGGAAGTGTGCCCAGGAGGCATTATAGACATGCAGAGCAGAGAAAGTGTGCCCAGGAGGCATTATAGACAAGCAGAGCAGATGAAACATGCCCAGGAGGCATTATAGACATGCAGGGCAGAGGAAGTGTGTCCAGGAGGCATTATAGACATACAGGGCAGAGGACGTGTTCCCAGGAGGCATTATAGACATGCAGTGTGGAGGATGTGTTCTCAGGAGGCATTATAGACATGAAGGGCTGAGGAAGTGTGCCCAGGAGGTATTATAGACATGCAGAGTAGAGGAATTGTGCCCAGGAGGCATTATAGACATGCAGAGCAGAGGAAATGTGCCCAGGAGGCATTATAGACATGTAGAGCAGAGGAAGTGTGCTTAGGAGGCATTATAGACTTGCAGAGCAGAGGAAGTGTGCCCAGGAGGCATTATAGACATTCAGAGTGGAGGAAGTGTTCCCAGGAGGCATTATAGACATGCAGAGTGGAAGAAGTGTGGCCAGGAGGCATTATAGACATGCAGAGTGGAGGAAGTGTGCCCAGGAGGCATTATAGACATGCACAGTGAAGGAAGTTTGCCCAGGAGGTATTATAGACATGCAGAGTGGAGGAAGTGTACCCAAGAGGCATTATAGACATGCAAAGTGGAGGAAGTGTGCCCAGGAGGCATTATAGACATGCAGGGCAGAGGAAATTTGCCCATGAGGCATTATAGACATACAGAGTGGAGTAAGTGTGCCCAGGAGGCATTATAGACATGCAGAGTGAAGGAAGTGTGCCCAGGAGGCATTATAGACATGCAGAGTGGAGGAAGTGTTCCCAGGAGGTATTATAGACATACAGGGCAGAGGGAGTGTGCCCAGGAGGCATTATAGATATGCAGAAAAGAGGAAGTGTGCCCAGGAGGCATTATAGACATTCAGAGAAGAGGAAGTGTGCCCAGGAAGCATTGTAGACATGCAGGGCAGAGGGAGGGTGCCCAGAAGGCATTATAGACATGCAGGGCAGAAGGAGTGTGCCCAGGAGGCATTATAGACATGCAGAGTGAAGAAGGTGTGCCCAGGAGGCATTATAGACATGCAGAGTGGAGGAAGTGTGCCCAGGAGGTATTATAGACATACAGGGCAGAGGGAGTGTGCCCAGGAGGCATTATAGACATGCAGAAAAGAGGAAGTGTGCCCAGGAGGCATTATAGACATTCAGAGAAGAGGAAGTGTGCCCAGGAGGCATTATAGACATGCAGGGCAGAGGGAGTGTGCCCAGAAGGCATTATAGACATGCAGGGCAGAAGGAGTGTGCCCAGGAGGCATTATAGACATGCAGAGTAGAGGAATTGTGCCCAGGAGGCATTATAGACATGCAGAGCAGAGGAAATGTGCCCAGGAGGCATTATAGACATGCAGAGTAGAGGAAGTGTGCCCAGGAGGCATTATAGACTTGCAGAGCAGAGGAAGTGTGCCCAGGAGGCATTATAAACATTCAGAGAAGAGGAAGTGTGCCCAGGAGGCATTATAAACATTCAGAGAAGAGGAAGTGTGCCCAGGAGGCATTATAGACATGCAGAGTGGAGGAAGTGGGCCCAGGAGGCATTATAGACATGCAGGGCAGAAGGAGTGTGCCCAGGAGGCATTATAGACATGCAGAGTGGAGGAAGTGCGCCCAGGAGGCATTATAGACATGCAGTGCAGATGGAGTGTGCCCAGGAGGCATTATAGACATACAGAACAGAGGAAGAGTGCCCAGGAGGCATTATAGACATGCAGAGAAGAGGAAGTGTGCCTAAGAGGCATTATAGACATGCAGAGCAGAGGAAGTGTGCCCAGGAGGTATTATAAACATGCACGGCAGAGGAAGTGTGCCCAGGAGGCATTATAGACATGCAGAGCAGAGGAAGTGTGCCCAGGAGGCAATATAGACATGCACAGCAGAGGAAGTGTGCCCAGGAGGCATTTTAGACATGCAGGGAAGAGGAAGTGTGCCCAGGAGGCATTATAGACATGTAGAGCAGAGGAAGTGTTCTCGGGAGGCATTATAGACATGAAGAGCAGAGTAAGTTTGCCTAGGATGCATTATAGACATGCAGGACAGAGGGAGTGTACCCAGGAGGCATTATAGACATGCAGGGCAGAGGAAGTGTGCCCAGG
The DNA here is from genome assembly GCF_027579735.1 of Bombina bombina. Classification (NCBI taxonomy): domain Eukaryota; kingdom Metazoa; phylum Chordata; class Amphibia; order Anura; family Bombinatoridae; genus Bombina; species Bombina bombina. Next base: position 14,895 of record NW_026511349.1, on the reverse strand, counting down.
AGGCATTATAGACATGCAGTGCAGATGAAGTGTGTCCAGGAGTCATTGTAGACATGCAGAGCAAAGGAAGTGTGTCCAGGAGGCATTATAGAGATGCAGAACAGAGGAAGTGTGCCCAGGAGGCATTATAGACATGCAGAGCAGAGGAAGTGTTCTCGGGAGGCATTATAGACATGAAGAGCAGAGTAAGTTTGCCCAGGATGCATTATAGACATGCAGGACAGAGGGAGTGTACCCAGGAGGCATTATAGACATGCAGGGCAGAGGAAGTGTGCCCAGGAGGCATTATAGACATGCAGGGCAGAGGAAGTGTGTCAAGGAGTCATTGTAGACATGCAGGGCAAAGGAAGTGTGTCCAGGAGGCATTATAGAGATGCAGAACAGAGGAAGTGTGCCCAGGAGGCATTATAGACATGCAGAGCAGAGGAAGTGTGCCCAGGAGGCATTATAGACATGCAGAGCAGAGAAAGTGTGCCCAGGAGGCATTATAGACATGCAGAGCAGAGGAAGCATGCCCAGGAGGCATTATAGACATGCAGGGCAGAGGAAGTGTGTCCAGGAGGCATTATAGACATACAGGGCAGAGGACGTGTTCCCAGGAGGCATTATAGACTTGCAGTGTGGAGGATGTGTTCTCAGGAGGCATTATAGACATGAAGGGCTGAGGAAGTGTGCCCAGGAGGTATTATAGACATGCAGAGTAGAGGAATTGTGCCCAGGAGGCATTATAGACATGCAGAGCAGAGGAAATATGCCCAGGAGGCATTATAGACATGTAGAGCAGAGGAAGTGTGCTTAGGAGGCATTATAGACTTGCAGAGCAGAGGAAGTGTGCCCAGGAGGCATTATAGACATTCAGAGTGGAGGAAGTGTTCCCAGGAGGCATTATAGACATGCAGAGTGGAGGAAGTGTGACCAAGAGGCATTATAGACATGCAGAGTGGAAGAAGTGTGGCCAGGAGGCATTATAGACATGCAGAGTGGAGGAAGTGTGCCCAGGAGGCATTATAGACATGCACAGTGAAGGAAGTTTGCCCAGGAGGCATTATAGACATGCAGAGTGGAGGAAGTGTACCCAAGAGGCATTATAGACATGCAAAGTGGAGGAAGTGTGCCCAGGAGGCATTATAGACATGCAGGGCAGAGGAAGTTTGCCCAGGAGGCATTATAGACATACAGAGTGGAGTAAGTGTGCCCAGGAGGCATTATAGACATGCAGAGTGAAGGAAGTGTGCCCAGGAGGCATTATAGACATGCAGAGTGGAGGAAGTGTTCCCAGGAGGTATTATAGACATACAGGGCAGAGGGAGTGTGCCCAGGAGGCATTATAGATATGCAGAAAAGAGGAAGTGTGCCCAGGAGGCATTATAGACATTCAGAGAAGAGGAAGTGTGCCCAGGAAGCATTGTAGACATGCAGGGCAGAGGGAGTGTGCCCACAAGGCATTATAGACATGCAGGGCAGAAGGAGTGTGCCCAGGAGGCATTATAGACATGCAGAGTGAAGAAAGTGTGCCCAGGAGGCATTATAGACATGCAGAGTGGAGGAAGTGTGCCCAGGAGGTATTATAGACATACAGGGCAGAGGGAGTGTGCCCAGGAGGCATAGACATGCAGAAAAGAGGAAGTGTGCCCAGGAGGCATTATAGACATTCAGAGAAGAGGAAGTGTGCCCAGGATGCATTATAGACATGCAGGGCAGAAGGAGTGTGCCCAGAAGGCATTATAGACATGCAGGGCAGAAGGAGTGTGCCCAGGAGGCATTATAGACATGCAGAGTAGAGGAATTGTGCCCAGGAGGCATTATAGACATGCAGAGCAGAGGAAGTGTGCCCAGGAGGCATTATAGACATGCAGAGTAGAGGAAGTGTGCCCAGGAGGCATTATAGACATGCAGAGCAGAGGAAGTGTGCCCAGGAGGCATTATAGACATTCAGAGAAGAGGAAGTGTGCCCAGGAGGCATTATAGACATTCAGAGAAGAGGAAGTGTGCCCAGGAGGCATTATAGACATGCAGAGTGGAGGAAGTGCGCCCAGGAGGCATTATAGACATGCAGTGCAGAGGGAGTGTGCCCAGGAGGCATTATAGACATACAGAACAGAGGAAGAGTGCCCAGGAGGCATTATAGACATTCAGAGAAGAGGAAGTGTGCCCAGGAGGCATTATAGACATGCAGGGCAGAGGGAGTGTGCCCAGGAGTCATTATAGCCATGCAGGGCAGAGGGAGTCTGCCCAGGAGGCATTATAGACATGCAGAGAAGAGGAAGTGTGCCTAAGAGGCATTATAGACATGCAGAGCAGAGGAAGTGTGCCCAGGAGGTATTATAAACATGCACGGCAGAGGAAGTGTGCCCAGGAGGCATTATAGACATGCAGAGCAGAGGAAGTGTGCCCAGGAGGCAATATAGACATGCACAGCAGAGGAAGTGTGCCCAGGAGGCATTTTAGACATGCAGGGAAGAGGAAGTGTGCCCAGGAGGCATTATAGACATGTAGAGCAGAGGAAGTGTTCTCGGGAGGCATTATAGACATGAAGAGCAGAGTAAGTTTGCCCAGGATGCATTATAGACATGCAGGACAGAGGGAGTGTACCCAGGAGGCATTATAGACATGCAGGGCAGAGGAAGTGTGCCCAGGAGGCATTATAGACATGCAGTGCAGATGAAGTGTGTCCAGGAGTCATTGTAGACATGCAGGGCAAAGGAAGTGTGTCCAGGAGGCATTATAGAGATGCAGAACAGAGGAAGTTTGCCCAGGAGGCATTATAGACATGCAGAGCAGAGGAAGTGTTCTCGGGAGGCATTATAGACATGAAGAGCAGAGTAAGTTTGCCCAGGATGCATTATAGACATGCAGGACAGAGGGAGTGTACCCAGGAGGCATTATAGACATGCAGGGCAGAGGAAGTGTGCCCAGGAGGCATTATAGACATGCAGGGCAGAGGAAGTGTGTCCAGGAGTCATTGTAGACATGCAGGGCAAAGGAAGTGTGTCCAGGAGGCATTATAGAGATGCAGAACAGATGAAGTGTGCCCAGGAGGCATTATAGACATGCAGGGCAGAGGAAGTGTGCCCAGGAGGCATTATAGACATGCAGGGCAGAGGGAATGTGCCTAGGAGGCATTATAGATATGCAGGGCAGAGGAAGTGTGCCCAGGAGGCATTATAGACATGCAGGGCTGAGGAAGTGTACCCAGGAGGCAATATAGACATGCAGGGCAGAGGAATTGTGCCTAGGAGGCATTATAGACATGCAGGGCTGAGGAAGTTTACCTAGGAGGCATTATAGACATGCAGGGCAGAGGAAGTGTGCCCAGGAAGCATTATAGACATGCAGAGCAGAGGAAGTGTGCCCAGGAGGCATTATAGACATGCAGAGCAGAGAAAGCATGCCCAGGAGGCATTATAGATATGCAGGGCAGAGGAAGTGTTTCCAGGAGGCATTATAGACATGCAGGGCAGAGAAATTGTGTCCAGGAGGCATTATAGACATGCAGGGCAGAGGAAGTGTGCCCAGGAGGCATTATAGACATTCAGAGCAGAGGAATTGTGCCCAGGAGGCATTATAGACATGCAGAGCAGAGGAAATGTGCCCAGGAGGCATTATAGACATGCAGAGCAGAGGAAGTGTGCCCAGGAGGCATTATAGACATGCAGAGCAGAGAAAGTGTGCCCAGGAGGGATTATAGACATGCAGAGCAAAGTGGGGCAGGGGAAGTGTGCCCAGGAGGCATTATAGACATGCAGAGCAGGGGAAGTGTACCCAGGAGGCATTATAGACATGCAGTTCAGATTAAGTGTGCCCAGGAGGCATTATAGACATGCAGAGCAGGGGAAGTGTGCCCAGGAGGCATTATAGACATGCAGAGCAGGGGAAGTGTTCCCAGGAGGCATTATAGACTTGCAGAGCAGATTAAATATGCCCATGAGGCATTATAGACATGCAAGGCAGAAAAAGTGTTCTCAGGAGTCATTATAGTCATGCAGGGCAGAGGAAGTGTGCCCAGGAGGCATTATAGACATGCAGGGCTGAGGAAGTGTGCTCTGGAGTCATTGTAGACATGCGGAGCAGAGGAAGTGTGCCCTGGAGGAATTGTAGAAATGCAGAGCAGAGGAAGTGTGCCCTGGAGGCATTATAAACATGCAAAGCAGAAGAAGTGTGCCCTGGAGGCATTGTAGAAATGCAGAGCAAAGGAAGTGTATCAGAGCTGGAGGATAATGCCCACTTGACTCCAGAAGCTGTCACTACTGTCTCAATGTCTACTGTCCCTTGATTCTCTAACCTTTCTCCTTCTACTCTATTTCCTCACATGATGCTTTTATTGCTGGGATAGGGAATGTGGAAGGAAGGGAACATCTTTTGGCAGTCAGCTTCTAGATCAAATGCCAGTGGCTGGGTCCTCAGTTGCCAATGCATTCACTATATCTGTCATTGTGTCTGTTGATAAGGGGCCAGATGATAATCTCAGACAAGCTTTGTGGAGGGGGAAGTAAAATGCAGTGCCCTTCACTAATATTGTCACCCTTGGTAAATATGAGCAAAAAAGGCTGTGAAAAATTATCTTTATTGTTTAACCTTTTAATCGTTTGTTCAAAAATTAGACAAAAATAATCTGCTCTCATGGATATCAAACAATTGCAAACACAACACAGGTTAATCCAAAAGAAAAGTCTTTGTTAAATATATGTATGGCACAGTTATTTACACCCCTATGAATTCATATAACAAAAATATATTTGAAGTATATTCACATTGATTTTGTTTACATTTTTTAGTATACCTCAGTGACTAAATTGTTCAACCATGATTTCTTGTTTCACAGGGGTATAAATATAATGTAACACATAGGCCAAATTCCATTAGTCATTCATCACAATGGGTAACACCAAGGATTATATGTGATGTGCGGCAAAAGGTTGTTGAGCTTCACAAAATGGGAAGTGGCTATAAGAAAATAGCAAAAGCATTGAGAATGCCCATTTCCACCATCAAGGCAATAATTAAGAAGTTCCAGTCAACTGGAAATGTTATAAATCAACCTGGAGGAAGCTTGTCTATATTGTCTCAAGGCACTGTGAAGAGGATAGTTAAAGTGGGCAAAATATCTCCAAGGATCACAGCTGGAAAAGCAGATGCAGAAGTTAGTTATGGTCAGAAAGTCTCCAAAACTATAATCCGATGTCACCTACATCACCACAAGTTGTTTGGAAGGGTTTCATGAAAAAGCCTCTACTCTCATCCAAAAACAAACTCAAGTGTCTTCAGTTTCCAAGACACTACTGGAACTTCAAATGGGATTGGGTTTTATGGTCAGATGAAACCAAATTAGAGCTTTTTGGCAATAAACACCAGATGTGGATTTGGCTCACAGAGCGGTAACTACATGGAAAAGTACCTTATGCCCATGGTTAAATATGGTGGTGGCTTTTTAATGTTTTGGAGCTCTATTTTGTGAAGCTCAACAACCTTTTTCCGCACATAACATATATTCCTTGGTGTTACCCAATGTGATGAATGACTAAGGGAATTTGGCCTATGTGTTACCTTATATTTATACCCCTGTGAAAAAGGAAGTCATTGTTGAACAATTTAGTCACCGAGGTAAATTTATCAATCTGAATATACTTTAAATATATTTATATTTTTTTTTTTGGCTATACCAGTGTTGAGTTTGCAATTTTTTTTATATACATGAGAGCAGATTATTTTTGTGTATTTTTTGAACAAAAGATCAAAAGGTTAAACAATAAAGACAGTTTTTTAAAGCCTTCTTTGCTCATATTTACCAAGGGTGACAATATTAGTGGAGGAAACTGTAAATTTGACTCCCCTCTACTCACTTTTATTGTAGGTGCCTATAGGGATATTAAGACCTGAGGTTAGAACTGCAGGACCTCCAGTCGTTTATGAGACCCCATTCTCACTTGGTTATTTATGCTACTGGCCAAACTTTGATCTTGGTGGATTTTCAAACGTATTAAATGCAGTTATTTAGGGATGCAGGTAATAACACAAATAACTAAACTGAACATCAAAACTGCATTTTGGTTGCTGGCCATTCATCTGTCCTCATTTCAGCATATGGGTTTAATAATGTTTGCTTGTGGTCTAAGCCTACAGGTTCCAAAGAGCCACTGTATTTATTTACTGACTAGGCGATAAGCCTGCCCAGAGGGCAGTATATATTTAAAAAATACAAATCCCGAAGCTAAAGTTACAAAAAATAAAAAAAGTAAAATTACAGAAAAAAATAAACAAAACTATCCAAAATAAAAAATTTAAACCTTAACAAATAACCCTATACAAATGTTGTATGGGCATTGCCCTTAAACGGGCATTCAGCTCTTTTACTGCCCTTTAAAGGGCAATCGGCTTTTTCCCAGCCCAAAAACCCTAATCTAAAAAAAAAGCCACCCCAAAAAAGAAAAAAAAAGTCTAAGACTAAGCCCCAAATAGGTACTCACCGTTCCTGAAGTCCAGCAGAGAAGGTCTTCTTCCAGGCAGCTCCATCATCTTCTATCTTCATCCGGAATGAAGGTGGTGCAGAGCTGTCTTCCCCAAAGCATGGATCCTCAGTGGTGGTCCTAAATGGCTGTGGCGTGGAGGCTCCTCTCCATCCGATGTCCGTCGTACACTGAAGATTAAATGCAAGGTACCGCATTCAATTTGGGGTACCTTTCATTCCTATTGGCTGATATTTTGAAATCAGGCAGTAGGATTAGAGCTACTGAAATCCTATTGGCTGTTCAAATCAGCCAATAAGATTTTAGTAGCTCTCATCCTATTGGCTGATTTCAAAATTTCAACCAATAGGAATGCAAGGTTTCCCTATAAATATGGGGTACCTAGAATTCAATCTTCATTGTGCAATGGACGATCACATAAAGAGGAGCCTCCACGCCGCCGAGGACCACCGCCGCTATTAATTCGTGCATCAGGGAAGCCAGCTCTGCACCTCCACTCTGCGCCTTTGCTCCGGATGAAGATAGAAGATGACAGAGCCGCCTGGTAGAAGACCTTCTCCCCAAGACTTCAGGAATGGTGAATACCTATTTGGGGCTTAGTTTTTTTTTTACGATTAGGGATTTTATGGGCTTGAAAAACAGCTGATTGCTCTTTTAAGGGCAGTAAAAGAGCTGAATGCCATTTTAAGGGCAATGCCCATACAAATGCCACTTTAGGGGCAATGGGTAGTTTAGTTTTTTTTAGTGGTAGTTTTTTTTTATTTTGGGGGGCTTGGTGGGTGGGCGATTTTAACTGTTAGGGGGGCTTAGTATTTTTTAAACATAAAAGAGCTGTTTAACTTAGGGCAATAACAGTCCAAGGATGGAAAAAGAAAAAGCGCTCCAAGCCTTATAGTAAAAAAATTCCAATACTTTATTCAAAAAAGTTTAAAATAGTAAGATAAAAGCGGTCAGCACAAGAAAAAGTGCAAAAAATGCAAAAATACAGGCAACAGAACAGGTGCTCCCAGCAAACGTTTCGTGCAGTTATGCACTTTGTCACTGCTGATTAGTTAACCTGTTCTGTCTCTATTTATAGCCTAGAATTCCAATTTCTTAAAGAAACATATCAACCTGTATTTTAAATATCAGTAAGTGAGCCTATGACAAGAAACCTCATTGTATAAGAAACTCAATGATAACTATTCACACTCCTATTACTCAGACAATATTTGAGGAATTAGCTTTAGCATCTAACTACTGTTTAGAATCCTAAGAGTCATAATACTAGCTTATATGGTAAACTAGGAGCCTATGACAAGAAACACATATATGTACAAATAGATAACAATGACATTCAGGGCCGGATTTCCCATTAGGCACAGTAGGCATGTGCCTACAGGCGCCTTGCAGTGAGGGGCGCCTGCCTGTCAATAATAAAAAAAAAAAAAAAAAAAAAAAAAAAATTTTTTTTTTTTTTTTTTTTTTTTTTTATGAGGGCATTTATTTTAGTAAGAATTGTGCTGCCAGGTGCCTACAAAGTCGAGTGTTTCATTGGGAATATGTTACAGCAGTTGAGGGAGCCATGAAGGAGAGAGGGGCAAAGATTAAAACTAAACCCCTCCCATTGAATTTCTAAATTCTAATTTTAAACACATTTGTTGACCCCTGGATTACATATAATCTACAACATTCCATGTTTTCCTTTGAGAGCAACATCATATGATATTTATATTTCAGAACAAAATAAATGTAACATCTGTGTGTGTTTGTACCAAAAATATCAGAGTTTACAAGATTTTTTTCCCTACATTTTATATTTTCTTCCACTGGCTGCACAGGTTGTTGATGGTGATGAGCTTGCATGCTGCTAGTTTTAATATTGCTATTGTTTACACAAAACTGTGTTTGACTCCAACAAAATGTTAAGCACATAGTCAAAGTCATCTCCAGAAAAGCAATACACTAATGGCTTGTCAATAAACATGTCCTATGAGCCCATCTGGGTCTGCACAGATGTGTATTGCTGTCTCAGAACTGACATTGACTATGTGTTTAACTCTTTTGCAAGAGGCTAACACACTTCTCTGCAAGCACTAGTGCAATAATAAAATGCCCAGCAAACTGTCACATTTGATGTCCCTTTAAATAGGGTTTTCTTTAGAATATTTTGCATTAAAAGTTTAACATGATTTGTTTTTGTTATACATAATAGAAATTGTATGGCCATTTGAGTCAAGTGAATATTGATTTTTGGTGTAGCTTCCATTACAACAAATATTGCAATTGGTGTGTGTATTTGTGTATCTCCATAAAAGGGAAAATGTAATTTTACATCTAATATTTATTTTTAGTTGTCCTAAATAATAATAAAAAAAAGTCCTCATTTTTTCCACTTTTTTCTAGGGGGGGTGGGGGGGGTGGGGGGGGCGCTTCAGGTTTTTGTGCCTACAGGCACCTGAGATGTAAATCCGGCCCTGATGACATTGCTAAGTTAACATATGCTAAACACACAGTCTCACTGCATTGAGTAAGTGTACCAACCTGTATCACAAATATTAATCCATGAGCCTATGACAAGAAACGTATCATATCTATTTATAATATACTTAGTGTACTTCATACGCTGTTGTATGGGCCTATACTACTTAGCAAATAAATCTAGATCTCTTCTCATGTTTAAACCCAAAGGATGGGTTGTCTGGAGATTAAACAGAACCTCTCTTTTGTCTAATGTATTTTCCCTGTCACCACCCCTTCTCCAAAGAGGAACAAAATCTATTCCCTGAACAGATAAAGCTGAGAGTTGTGTAGAGTCTTAAAGTGTCTGGAGACTGATATGTCAGAGTTGTGTAGAGTCTTAAAGTGTCTGGAGACTGGTGTGTCAGAGCTGTGTAGAGTCTTAAAGTGTCTGGAGACTGGTGTGTCAGAGTGGTGTAGGGTCTTAAAGTGTCTGGAGACTGGTGTGTCAGAGTTGTGTAGGGTCTTAAAGTGTCTGGAGACTGGTGTGTCAGAGTTGTGTAGGGTCTTAAAGTGTCTGGAGACTGGTGTGTCAGAGCTGTGTAGAGTCTTAAAGTGTCTGGAGACGGGTGTGTCAGAGTTGTGTAGAGTCTTAAAGTGTCTGGAGACGGGTGTGTCAGAGTTGTGTAGAGTCGTAAAGTGTCTGGAGACTGGTGTGTCAGAGCTGTGTAGAGTCGTAAAGTGTCTGGAGACGGGTGTGTCAGAGTTGTGTACGGTCTTAAAGTGTCTGAAGACTGGTGTGTCAGAGTTGTGTAGGGTCTTAAAGTGTCTGGAGACTGGTGTGTCAGAGTTGTGTAGAGTCTTAAAGTGTCTGGAGACGGGTGTGTCAGAGTTGTGCAGGGTCATAAAGTGTCTGGAGACTGGTGTGTCAGAGCTGTGTAGAGTCTTAAAGTGTCTGGAGACTGATATGTCAGAGTTGTGTAGAGTCTTAAAGTGTCTGGAGACTGGCGTGTCAGAGTTGTGTAGAGTCTTAAAGTGTCTGGAGACGGGTGGGTCAGAGTTGTGCAGGGTCATAAAGTGTCTGGAGACTGGTGTGTCAGAGTTGTGTAGGGTCATAAAGTGTCTGGAGACTGGTGTGTCAGAGTTGTGTAGGGTCTTAAAGTGTCTGGAGACTAGTGTGTCAGAGCTGTGTAGAGTCTTAAAGTGTCTGGAGACGGGTGTGTCAGAGCTGTGCAGGGTCATAAAGTGTCTGGAGACTGGTGTGTCAGAGCTGTGTAGAGTCTTAAAGTGTCTGGAGACTGGTGTGTCAGAGTTGTGTAGAGTCTTAAAGTGTCTGGAGACTGGTGTGTCAGAGTTGTGTAGAGTCTTAAAGTGTCTGGAGACGGGTGTGTCAGAGTTGTGTAGAGTCTTAAAGTGTCTGGAGACGGGTGTGTCAGAGTTGTGTAGAGTCTTAAAGTGTCTGGAGACGGGTGTGTCAGAGTTGTGCAGGGTCATAAAGTGTCTGGAGACGGGTATGTCAGAGTTGTGTAGAGTCTTAAAGTGTCTGGAGACTGGCGTGTCAGAGTTGTGTAGAGTCTTAAAGTGTCTGGAGACGGGTGTGTCAGAGTTGTGCAGGGTCATAAAGTGTCTGGAGACTGGTGTGTCAGAGTTGTGTAGGGTCATAAAGTGTCTGGAGACTGGTGTGTCAGAGTTGTGTAGGGTCTTAAAGTGTCTGGAGACTGGTGTGTCAGAGCTGTGTAGAGTCTTAAAGTGTCTGGAGACGGGTGTGTCAGAGTTGTGCAGGGTCATAAAGTGTCTGGAGACTGGTGTGTCAGAGCTGTGTAGAGTCTTAAAGTGTCTGGAGACTGGTGTGTCAGAGTTGTGTAGAGTCTTAAAGTGTCTGGAGACTGGTGTGTCAGAGTTGTGTAGAGTCTTAAAGTGTCTGGAGACGGGTGTGTCAGAGTTGTGTAGAGTCTTAAAGTGTCTGGAGACGGGTGTGTCAGAGTTGTGTAGAGTCTTAAAGTGTCTGGAGACGGGTGTGTCAGAGTTGTGCAGGGTCATAAAGTGTCTGGAGACTGGTGTGTCAGAGCTGTGTAGAGTCTTAAAGTGTCTGGAGACTGGTGTGTCAGAGTTGTGTAGAGTCTTAAAGTGTCTGGAGACTGGTGTGTCAGAGTTGTGTAGAGTCTTAAAGTGTCTGGAGACTGGTGTGTCAGAGTTGTGTAGGGTCATAAAGTGTCTGGAGACTGGTGTGTCAGAGTTGTGTAGGGTCATAAAGTGTCTGGAGACGGGTGTGTCAGAGTTGTGTAGAGTCTTAAAGTGTCTGGAGACTGGTGTGTCAGAGTTGTGTAGAGTCTTAAAGTGTCTGGAGACTGGTGTGTCAGAGTTGTGTAGAGTCTTAAAGTGTCTGGAGACTGGTGTGTCAGAGTTGTGTAGAGTCTTAAAGTGTCTGGAGACTGGTGTGTCAGAGTTGTGTAGAGTCTTAAAGTGTCTGGAGACTGGTGTTTCAGAGTTGTGTAGAGTCTTAAAGTGTCTGGAGACTGGTGTGTCAGAGTTGTGTAGAGTCTTAACGTGTCTGGAGACTGGTGTGTCAGAGTTGTGTAGAGTCTTAAAGTGTCTGGAGACTGGTGTGTCAGAGTTGTGTAGAGTCTTAAAGTGTCTGGAGACTGGTGTGTCAGAGTTGTGTAGAGTCTTAAAGTGTCTGGAGACTGGTGTGTCAGAGTTGTGTAGAGTCTTAAAGTGTCTGGAGACTGGTGTGTCAGAGTTGTGTAGAGTCTTAAAGTGTCTGGAGACTGGTGTGTCAGAGTTGTGTAGAGTCTTAACGTGTCTGGAGACTGGTGTGTCAGAGTTGTGTAGGGTCATAAAGTGTCTGGAGACTGGTGTGTCAGAGTTGTGTAGAGTCTTAACGTGTCTGGAGACTGGTGTGTCAGAGTTGTGTAGAGTCTTAACGTGTCTGGAGACTGGTGTGTCAGAGTTGTGTAGAGTCTTAAAGTGTCTGGAGACTGTGTGTCAGAGTTGTGTAGAGTCTTAAAGTGTCTGGAGACTGGTGTGTCAGAGTTGTGTAGAGTCTTAAAGTGTCTGGAGACTGGTGTGTCAGAGTTGTGTAGAGTCTTAAAGTGTCTGGAGACTGGTGTGTCAGAGTTGTGTAGAGTCTTAAAGTGTCTGGAGACTGGTGTGTCAGAGTTGTGTAGAGTCTTAAAGTGTCTGGAGAATGGTGTGTCAGAGTTGCGTAGAGTCTTAAAGTGTCTGGAGACTGGTGTGTCAGAGTTGTGTAGGGGTCATAAAGTGTCTGGAGACTGGTGTGTCAGAGTTGTGTAGGGTCATAAAGTGTCTGGGGACTGGTGTGTCAGAGTTGTGTAGGGTCATAAAGTGTCTGGAGACGGGTGTGTCAGAGTTGTGTAGGGTCATAAAGTGTCTGGAGACTGGTATGTCAGAGTTGTGTAGGGTCATAAAGTGTCTGGAGACTGGTGTGTCTGAGTTGTGTAGAGTCTTAACGTGTCTGGAGACTGGTGTGTCAGAGTTGTGTAGAGTCTTAACGTGTCTGGAGACTGGTGTGTCAGAGTTGTGTAGAGTCATAAAGTGTCTGGAGAATGGTGTGTCAGAGTTGCGTAGAGTCTTAAAGTGTCTGGAGACTGGTGTGTCAGAGTTGTGTAGGGTCATAAAGTGTCTGGAGACTGGTGTGTCAGAGTTGTGTAGGGTCATAAAGTGTCTGGGGACTGGTGTGTCAGAGTTGTGTAGGGTCATAAAGTGTCTGGAGACTGGTGTGTCAGAGTTGTGTAGAGTCTTAAAGTGTCTGGAGACTGGTGTGTCAGAGTTGTGTAGAGTCGTAAAGTGTCTGGAGACTGGTGTGTCAGAGTTGTGTAGAGTCTTAAAGTGTCTGGAGACTGGTGTGTCAGAGTTGTGTAGAGTCTTAAAGTGTCTGGAGACTGGTGTGTCAGAGTTGTGTAGAGTCTTAAAGTGTCTGGAGACTGGTGTGTCAGAGTTGTGTAGAGTCTTAACGTGTCTGGAGACTGGTGTGTCAGAGTTGTGTAGAGTCTTAAAGTGTCTGGAGACTGGGTGTGTCAGAGTTGTGTAGAGTCTTAAAGTGTCTGGAGACTGGTGTGTCAGGAGTTGTGTAGAGTCTTAAAGTGTCTGGAGACTGGTGTGTCAGAGTTGTGTAGAGTCTTAAAGTGTCTGGAGACATGGTGTGTCAGAGTTGTGTAGAGTCTTAACTTGTCTGGAGACTGGTGTGTCAGAGTTGTGTAGAGTCTTAAAGTGTCTGGAGACTGGTGAGTCAGAGTTGTGTAGAGTCTTAACGTGTCTGGAGACTGGTGTGTCAGAGTTGTGTAGAGTCTTAAAGTGTCTGGAGACTGGTGTGTCAGAGTTGTGTAGAGTCTTAAAGTATCTTGGAGACTGGTGTGTCAGAGTTGTGTAGAGTCTTAAAGTGTCTGGAGACTGGTGTGTCAGAGTTGTGTAGAGTCTTAAAGTATCTGGAGACCTGGTGTGTCAGAGTTGTGTAGAGTCTTAAAGTGTCTGGAGACTGGTGTGTCAGAGTTGTGTAGATTCGTAAAGTGTCTGGAGACTGGTGTGTCAGAGTTGTGTAGAGTCTTAAAGTGTCTGGAGACTGGTGTGTCAGAGTTGTGTAGAGTCTTAAAGTGTCTGGAGACTGGTGTGTCAGAGTTGTGTAGAGTCTTAAAGTGTCTGGAGGACTGGTGTGTCAGAGTTGTGTAGAGTCTTCAAGTGTCTGGAGACTGGTGTGTCAGAGTTGTGTAGAGTCTTTAAAGTGTCTGGAGACTGGTGTGTCAGAGTGATCATCCTCTATTGAGCGCAAATGCTCTAGAAATCTCTCTTCAACGGACCGTTTCTTTTCCCTGTATACTGTTTCAGACAGATTTTGCAAGTAACTTAGGGCAATGACCTACAAAAGGGTGGGTGTTTTTATTTTGGGGGCTTTTATTTTCATAGGGATTATAGGTATAATTTTTTTAATATATATTTTTGTTTATTAGGGGTTAATATACTATTAGGTTTATTGCGATGTGGGGGTTTGGTGTTTTAGGGGTTAATAGGTTAATTAGGTTTCTTGTGATGTGGGGGAATTGGCGCTTTAAGAGTTAATCATTGTAATTATGTTATTTGCGTATTAGGGGTGTAATTACTTAACTGTTTTGCGATGTGGGGGTTGGCGGTTTAGGTGTTTGTTAATACTTTTGTGCGGGAGGTTAGGTTTTTTTTTTTGTTTTATTTCGTGTGGGGCGGGTAACTTGTTTTTTATTTATTTATTCTGGGCGTTTACGTGTTTTTTAGTTATTTCATGCAGTTGCGTGTTGCTTATTTTTTAAAGCTTTGCATTTGCCTACGCTGCATTCTGGTAGATTCTGAAAATGGCATGGTGGTGAAAAGAATCCACCTGCAATGGATTCTTTCACCACCCTGCCATTTTCGGAATCCATCTGCATGCCAGCTTCGCTGCATCCATGTGGATTCTTTTTGGCTGTGCACACAGCCATCATTCTTTTGGCTGCCTCGTTAGCCAACATTCCTTTGAGGATGCATGCGCAACTGGCGACGAACGCGTTACAAATGCGATTATAGTATAGATACAGAGGGCTTTGTGCGGGCTGTTACTTGCTTTTTATTTATTTATTGCGGGCGGTTACATGTTTTTTAGTTATTTTGTACGGTTACGTGTTGTTTTTTAAGGCTTTGCATTTGCCTACGCCACATCCAGGTGGATTCCGAAAATGGCAGGGTGGTGCCAACATTCCTTTGAGGATGCGTGCACAGCTTGCGACTGACGCATTACAAATGCGATTATAGTATAGATACAGAGGGAACACATTGCTATGGGGCCTACATGCCAGTAAAGAACAATTTGTTGGCCAACGCATTGTCTAGGTTTAGATGGGAAGAGTTTAGGAGGATGACTCTCAGTGTAGCTTTTGATGATCTCTCTTGCCCACCTTTTTTGGCAGCTAGGGCTCAATTCTCCCACTAGTTTAGTCCTCTTTGGATAATACAACCTGGTATTTATATT
>NW_026511348.1:0-46453 GCF_027579735.1 Bombina bombina | reverse complement strand
GAAACTAAAAGATAAGGCAACCCGTAGGTTATCGCCCAGGAAGAACGGACAGACCCGCAGGACCAGCCCAACAGGGGTCCGAGACTTCCAAGCTCAGAACTGGAAAAGGAAACACAAATAACAAAGACTATAGGAAGATTACTTCATCCCCTTATGTCTATGCATGCAAGCCAGTCGAAGATAAAGACTGAGAATCCCCAAATCCATTAAGAGTGGGATCCTACAGCAACGCCAAAAACGTGCCATAGTAGAACACGAAGGTGTGCCAGTTTATAATGAAAGGCGCAACATACCTCCGCCGGAACAAAAGAAAACACTGGCCTTGAAGGTTGACCCCCCTGAGGCCTCAGGGGCAGTCGCTCCCCCGGAGGGCTGAACTGGACCAGGCGATACCACGTCCGACGAGCCCCAGTTAACGGAATACGGACAATATTGTAAGCACACTCCCGGGAGGTGCAGATGCGCCAGCACCAACGATATGGCCATTCGGAACCGTGTCATAACCTCCGGTGGGAACAGGCCACACTCCGTAGAAGGACAAGTAGTGTTTGGGTTACCTGCATGCGTAGTAAGTTGGTGGTAGGGAACTAGTCTTGTGGGAAATAAAATCCCCAGAGGCGGATGGCTCAGCGGGCACCTGATTCCTCGATCCCGAGGAACAGAGCACTCTAAAATGGCATTCGGAACATAACTGATGGGCATGTATCACCCCGACCAATTCATATTCTTCGCAAGAAGTAGAGTCTGAATCAGAGATATCCGTCTCTAAAAAAAACAGAATAACTGGGATACTAAATAAAAAAATGGACCAATAAGAAAAATATAAATGATAGCTTAACACCCCCCCCCCCCAATGGCTGGGGCACTCACCACCTCCAGAGAACCAGACACCAGCAGACTAGGATTTCTCCGTCTCCACACAGCCAGGAATGTGGAAATGGCGGCACAAGGTAAACAGTGCAGTCAATGCAAAAGCACGCCCAACCGTAAAGGCCGCGTCACTAGACATAGGCCGTTATGTTCCAAAATAGCCATGAGCCGAAGCAACACGAAAACACAGTAGCAGACAGAATCACATAACAAACATGATTATAAACCCCCCTGTTCAATAACCCCCCTCAGGAGATATTAACCCTTGATTCCTAGATACAAAAAGGAGGCTCACTGAGACCCTATGTTAAAGTTATCCCCAAAATGTTGCAGCACCTCTCCGATAAACAGTTGTAATTACAATACATCCATGATGAAAGTAAAATGAAACGATCTTACCGGAATCTACACCGTGGAACAGAAACACAGCCTTTCAAGTGTGACAGATAGTAGCGTCACTTCTGCCATGGACTTGAGAGAAAAAAGCAGGCAGCGAAACTCGTCAACGCCGATTGCTTGTGGAGCTGTTAATATGAGTAAGGATGGTTTCGCAGAAAGACTCTCCCTGCAGTTCCGGACTCTAACTTTCGTCCACATTCTCACTGAGAGGCTGACAGGACTACTTAAAACTCCAGTGCCATGCTGAAGAGCACTACCCTCCATAAGAGACTATCGAAAACTTCTGACACTTCTCTGCCAACCTCCTGGGATGAAAGGCAAAGATCGACTTTGAGCTTTTTGGCTGGGGTGTCTTTGCCTCCTCCTGGTGGCCAGGTTATCAATTCCCAAAAGTAATGAATGCAGCTGTGGACTCTTTCCATTTATGAAGAAAAGACAGTGCAAGAGAAAGACAGTGCAAGAGAGAGAAAGAGAATGTATCCTCTGGCCAGTAAAGGTCATCCATTTACCCACTTAAATGGGTTTGACAGAGAGGTAAGTAAAAAGGTTGGCAAATAAACAATATTTAAATGTTACAAGCAAACAGAACATATGCAAATACATACCTGTAAGGTTTGCTCTGCCCTCGGCTTCTGTTAGGGCCCCTCTTCCTGGAAGTGGAGAAACTTTCTGAAAGGAATTCTGCCATAGTGGGTGGTTTGGGAGCACCACGTTTTCCCTTGTCTGAAGATGAATAAAATGATAAAACTAAATAAAGACTAAGCATTGAAGTTGTACACAGAAAATGCACAGATCCAGCATTTAAAGGGACAAATTATAATTTTACAACAATAGTATTGAGGTTATTCTTCAGATGGGTGCCGCCATATAAAAATCTAACTTTCACTGCATTCCATTACTGACCTGTGTTTGCACATTTGTAGTAATTCTTCTTCACATACCTGCAGTGAAACCTAGGTTCCAAAATGGCGGCACCCCTTATTAAAGGACCAGTTAACACAGTAGATTTGCATAATCAACAAATGCAACATAACAAGACAATGCAATAGCACTTAGTCTGAACTTGAAATGAGTAGTAGATTTTTTTTCTGACAATTTTAAAAGTTATGTCTATATCTACTACCCCTGTACCATGTGACATCCATCAGCCACTCACAAATGCATACACGTACCATGCGACAGCCATCAGTCAATCCCAAATGCATACACGTACCATGTGACAGCCATCAGCCAATCACAAATGCAAACACGCTTATTCTTGCACATGCTCAGTAGGAGCTGGTGACTCAAAGTTTAAATATAAAAAGAATGTGCACATTTTGTTAATAGAAGTAAATTGGAAAAATGTTTAAAACTGCATGCTCTATCTGAATATTCAAAGTTTAATTTTGACTTGAGTGTCCCTTTAAGCGTTTAAAGGGACATGAAACCCAAGACTTGTCCTTTATAATTCAGACAGAGCATACAATTTAAAACAACTTTCCAATTTACTTCTGTTTTAAAATTTGCTTCATTTTCTTGGTATCCTTTGCTAAAGAAGCAGCAATGCACTACTGGGAGGTAGCTGAATACATCAGATAAGCCAATGATATGAGGCATATATGTGCAGCCACCAATCAAGCAGCTAGCTCCTAGTAGTGCATTGCTGCTCCTAAACCTACCTAGCAATGATTTTTTAAAAAAGGACACCAAGAGAACAAAGAACATTAGATAATAGAAGTAAATTGGAAAGTGATTTTAAACTGCATGCTCTATCTGAATCATGAAAGAACATTTTTCGGGTTTCATGTCCCTTTAATATCCTTTTAACTGTAAAAATATTTTACAAAATGCATTCAGTGTGGAATAAAGGACGGACTAATGGATCTGTATTTAAAGGGTCAAACCTGTGTTTAATCCAGTCATGGGGTACGGCCTATCTTTAATTAGGTTATCAAAGATTGTGTTCAACAGGATCAGCCTTGTGCTTTTTGATGGAGTCATGGGGTTAGCCTCGCTCGTATAATTTGGTCATGTGATCAACCTTGTGCGCTAAATGGGATCAGTCATGTGCATTTAACGGAGTGAGCAATGTGGTCATTTCGGGTCAGACTATTTGGATTAATGGGATCAGGCTGGTCTTTAAATGTCTAAACCTCATGTTTAAATGGGTGTCAGATGCATATTTATTAGGATCATAAAGTGAGCCACGCATTTCACGATTTCTCTCTCAGACTGTATGGTAGGTTAGTGTTCTCTGTGCTTTTTCTTCTCATTTAGCAACCTATCAGCAAGCGCTACCCAGGTGCTGAACCAAAAATGGGCCGGCTCCTAAGCCTACATTCCTGCGTTGTCAAACAAAGATAGCAAGAGAACGAAGAAAAACGGATAATAGGAGTAAATTACAAAGGTGCTTAAAACTGCATGCTGTATCTGAATCATTAAAGTTTAATTTTGACTAGGCTATCCCTTTAATTAGGATTAGGTGTGAGAGAAAAAACATAATTTATGTAAGAACTTACCTGATAAATTCATTTCTTTCATATTAGCAAGAGTCCATGAGCTAGTGACGTATGGGATATACATTCCTACCAGGAGGGGCAAAGTTTCCCAAACCTCAAAATGCCTATAAATACACCCCTCACCACACCCACAATTCAGTTTAACGAATAGCCAAGAAGTGGGGTGATAAAAAAGTGCAAAAGCATATAAAATAAGGAATTGGAATAATTGTGCTTTATACAAAAATCATAACCACCACAAAAAAAGGGCGGGCCTCATGGACTCTTGCTAATATGAAAGAAATGAATTTATCAGGTAAGTTCTTACATAAATTATGTTTTCTTTCATGTAATTAGCAAAAGTCCATGAGCTAGTGACGTATGGGATAATGATTACCCAAGATGTGGATCTTTCCACACAAGAGTCACTAGAGAGGGAGGGATAAAATAAAGACAGCCAATTCCTGCTGAAAATAATCCACACCCAAAATAAAGTTTAATGAAAAACATAAGCAGAAGATTCAAACTGAAACCGCTGCCTGAAGTACTTTTCTACCAAAAACTGCTTCAGAAGAAGAAAATACATCAAAATGGTAGAATTTAGTAAAAGTATGCAAAGAGGACCAAGTTGCTGCTTTGCAAATTTGATCAATCGAAGCTTCATTCCTAAACGCCCAGGAAGTAGAAACTGACCTAGTAGAATGAGCTGTAATCCTCTGAGGCGGAGTTTTACCCGACTCAACATAGGCAAGATGAATTAAAGATTTCAACCAAGATGCCAAAGAAATGGCAGAAGCTTTCTGGCCTTTTCTAGAACCGGAAAAGATAACAAATAGACTAGAAGTCTTACGGAAAGACTTAGTAGCTTCAACATAATATTTCAAAGCTCTAACAACATCCAAAGAATGCAACGATTTCTCCTTAGAATTCTTAGGATTAGGACATAATGAAGGAACCACAATTTCTCTACTAATGTTGTTGGAATTCACAACTTTAGGTAAAAAATCAAAAGAAGTTCGCAACACTGCCTTATCCTGATGAAAAATCAGAAAAGGAGACTCACAAGAAAGAGCAGATAATTCAGAAACTCTTCTGGCAGAAGAGATTGCCAAAAGGAACAAAACTTTCCAAGAAAGTAATTTAATGTCCAATGAATGCATAGGTTCAAACGGAGGAGCTTGAAGAGCCCCCAGAACGAAATTCAAACTCCAAGGAGGAGAAATTGACTTAATGACAGGTTTTATACGAACCAAAGCTTGTACAAAACAATGAATATCAGGAAGAATAGCAATCTTTCTGTGAAAAAGAACAGAAAGAGCAGAGATTTGACCTTTCAAGGAACTTGCGGACAAACCCTTATCTAAACCATCCTGAAGAAACTGTAAAATTCTCGGTATTCTAAAAGAATGCCAAGAAAAATGATGAGAAAGACACCAAGAAATATAAGTCTTCCAGACTCTATAATATATCTCTCTAGATACAGATTTACGCGCCTGTAACATAGTATTAATCACAGAGTCAGAGAAACCTCTTTGACCAAGAATCAAGCGTTCAATCTCCATACCTTTAAATTTAAGGATTTCAGATCCTGATGGAAAAAAGGACCTTGCGACAGAAGGTCTGGTCTTAACGGAAGAGTCCACGGTTGGCAAGAGGCCATCCGGACCAGATCCGCATACCAAAACCTGTGAGGCCATGCCGGAGCTACCAGCAGAACAAACGAGCATTCCTTCAGAATCTTGGAGATTACTCTTGGAAGAAGAACTAGAGGCGGAAAGATATAGGCAGGATGATACTTCCAAGGAAGTGATAATGCATCCACTGCCTCCGCCTGAGGATCCCGGGATCTGGACAGATACCTGGGAAGTTTCTTGTTTAGATGAGACGCCATCAGATCTATTTCTGGAAGTTCCCACATTTGAACAATCTGAAGAAATACCTCTGGGTGAAGAGACCATTCGCCCGGATGCAACGTTTGGCGACTGAGATAATCCGCTTCCCAATTGTCTATACCTGGGATATGAACCGCAGAGATTAGACAGGAGCTGGATTCCGCCCAAACCAGAATTCGAGATACTTCTTTCATAGCCAGAGGACTGTGAGTCCCTCCTTGATGATTGATGTATGCCACAGTTGTGACATTGTCTGTCTGAAAACAAATGAACGATTCTCTCTTCAGAAGAGGCCAAAACTGAAGAGCTCTGAAAATTGCATGAAGTTCCAAAATATTGATCGGTAATCTCACCTCCTGAGATTCCCAAACTCCTTGTGCCGTCAGAGATCCCCACACAGCTCCCCAACCCGTGAGACTTGCATCTGTTGAAATTACAGTCCAGGTCGGAAGCACAAAAGAAGCCCCCTGAATTAAACGATGGTGATCTGTCCACCACGTTAGCGAGTGTCGTACAATCGGTTTTAAAGATATTATTTGAGATATCTTTGTGTAATCCTTGCACCATTGATTCAGCATACAGAGCTGAAGAGGTCGCATGTGAAAACGAGCAGGGGATCGCGTCCGATGCAGCAGTCATAAGACCTAGAATTTCCATGCATAAGGCTACCGAAGGGAATGATTGTGACTGAAGGTTTCGACAAGCTGAAATCAATTTTAGACGTCTCTTGTCTGTTAATGACAGAGTCATGGACACTGAATCTATCTGGAAACCCAGAAAGGTCACCCTTGTCTGAGGAATCAATGAACTTTTTGGTAAATTGATCCTCCAACCATGATCTTGAAGAAACACCACAAGTCGATTCGTATGAGATTCTGCTAAATGTAAAGACTGAGCAAGTACCAAGATATCGTCCAAATAAGGAAATACCACAATACCCTGTTCTCTGATTACAGACAGAAGGGCACCGAGAACCTTTGTAAAAATTCTTGGAGCTGTAGCTAGGCCAAACGGCAGAGCCACAAACTGGTAATGCTTGTCCAGAAAAGAGAATCTCAGGAACTGATAATGATCTGGATGAATCGGAATATGCATCCTGTAAATCTATTGTGGACATATAATGCCCTTGCTGAACAAAAGGCAAGATAGTCCTTACAGTTACCATTTTGAACGTAGGTATCCTTACATAACGATTCAATATTTTTAGATCCAGAACTGGTCTGAAGGAATTCTCCTTCTTTGGTACAATGAAGAAATTTGAATAAAACCCCATCCCCTGTTCCGGAACTGGAACTGGCATAATTACTCCAGCCAACTCTAGATCTGAAACACAATTCAGAAATGCTTGAGCTTTCACTGGATTTACTGGGACACGGGAAAGAAAAAATCTCTTTGCAGGAGGTCTCATCTTGAAATCAATTCTGTACCCTTCTGAAACAATGTTCTGAATCCAAAGATTGTGAACAGAATTGAACCAAATTTCTTTGAAAAAACGTAACCTGCCCCCTACCAGCTGAGCTGGAATGAGGGCCGCACCTTCATGTGGACTTAGAAGCAGGCTTTGCCTTTCTAGCAGGCTTGGATTTATTCCAGACTGGAGATGGTTTCGAAACTGAAACTGCTCCTGAGGATGAAGGATCAGGCTTTTGTTCTTTGTTGAAACGAAAGGAACGAAAACGATTATTAGCCCTGTTTTTACCCTTAGATTTTTTATCCTGTGGTAAAAAAGTTCCTTTCCCACCAGTAACAGTTGAGATAATAGAATCCAACTGAGAACCAAATAATTTGTTACCCTGGAAAGAAATGGAAAGTAGAGTTGATTTAGAAGCCATATCAGCATTCCAAGTCTTAAGCCATAAAGCTCTTCTAGCTAAAATAGCTAGAGACATAAACCTGACATCAACTCTAATAATATCAAAAATGGCATCACAGATAAAGTTATTAGCATGCTGAAGAAGAATAATAATAATATGAGAATCATGATCTGTTACTTGTTGCGCTAAAGTTTCCAACCAAAAAGTTGAAGCTGCAGCAACATCAGCCAATGATATAGCAGGTCTAAGAAGATTACCTGAACACAGATAAGCTTTTCTTAGAAAGGATTCAATTTTCCTATCTAAAGGATCCTTAAACGAAGTACCATCTGACGTAGGAATAGTAGTACGTTTAGCAAGGGTAGAAATAGCCCCATCAACTCTAGGGATTTTGTCCCAAAATTCTAATCTGTCAGACGGCACAGGATATAATTGCTTAAAACGTTTAGAAGGAGTAAATGAATTACCCAATTTATCCCATTCTTTGGAAATTACTCCAGAAATAGCATTAGGAACAGGAAAAACTTCTGGAATAACCACAGGAGATTTAAATACCTTATCTAAACGTTTAGAATTAGTATCAAGAGGACCAGAATCCTCTATTTCTAAAGCAATTAGTACTTCTTTAAGTAAAGAACGAATAAATTCCATTTTAAATAAATATGAAGATTTATCAGCATCAATCTCTGAGACAGAATCCTCTGAACCAGAAGAATCATCAGAATCAGAATGATGATGTTCATTTAAAAATTCATCTGTAGGGAGAGAAGTTTTAAAAGATTTTTTATGTTTACTAGAAGGAGAAATAACAGACATAGCCTTCTTGATGGATTCAGAAACAAAATCTCTTATGTTATCAGGAACATTCTGCACCTTAGATGTTGAAGGAACTGCAACAGGCAATGGTACTTTACTAAAGGAAATATTATCTGCATTAACAAGTTTATCATGACAATTAATACAAACAACAGCCGGAGGAATAGCTACCAAAAGTTTACAGCAGATACACTTAGCTTTGGTAGGTCCAGCACTAGACAGCGATTTTCCTGAAGTATCTTCTGACTCAGATGCAACGTGAGACATCTTGCAATATGTAAGAGAAAAAACAACATATAAAGCAAAATTGATCAAATTCCTTAAATGACAGTTTCAGGAATGGGAAAAAATGCCAAAGAACAAGCTTCTAGCAACCAGAAGCAATGAAAAATGAGACTTAAATAATGTGGAGACAAAAGCGACGCCCATATTTTTTTAGCGCCAAATAAGACGCCCACATTATTTGGCGCCTAAATGCTTTTGGCGCCAAAAATGACGCCACTTCCGGAACGCCGACACTTTTGGCGCAAAATAACGTCAAAAAATGACGCAACTTCCGGTGAAACGTATGACGCCGGAAACGGAAAAGATTTTTTGCGCCAAAAAAGTCTGCGCCAAGAATGACGCAATAAAATGAAGCATTTTCAGCCCCCGCGAGCCTAACAGCCCACAGGGAAAAAAGAGTCAAATTTTTGAAGGTAAGAAAAAATGATTAATTCAAATGCATTATCCCAAATATGAAACTGACTGTCTGAAAATAAGGAATGTTGAACATTCTGAGTCAAGGCAAATAAATGTTTGAATACATATATTTAGAACTTTATAAACAAAGTGCCCAACCATAGCTTAGAGTGTCACAGAAAATAAGATTTACTTACCCCAGGACACTCATCTACATGTTTGTAGAAAGCCAAACCAGTACTGAAACGAGAATCAGCAGAGGTAATGGTATATATAAGAGTATATCGTCGATCTGAAAAGGGAGGTAAGAGATGAATCTCTACGACCGATAACAGAGAACCTATGAAATAGACCCCGTAGAAGGAGATCACTGCATTCAAATAGGCAATACTCTCCTCACATCCCTCTGACATTCACTGCACGCTGAGAGGAAAACCGGGCTCCAACTTGCTGCGGAGCGCATATCAACGTAGAATCTAGCACAAACTTACTTCACCACCTCCATAGGAGGCAAAGTTTGTAAAACTGAATTGTGGGTGTGGTGAGGGGTGTATTTATAGGCATTTTGAGGTTTGGGAAACTTTGCCCCTCCTGGTAGGAATGTATATCCCATACGTCACTAGCTCATGGACTCTTGCTAATTACATGAAAGAAATATGAAACACGTATATGGGACATTTCTTTAATTATAGAGATCAACATACTCTCCCCCTACATTTTTACACTCTTACTCTATTCTTGTTCATTTTTATCAAGCAAACCATCCATTAAATAAAGGAACACTATATTGCAAATTATTGGGTCTCATTCAGATTTGCAGGTTTAAAGGATCCGTCAACACCAGAATCGTTGTTGCTTAAAAAGAAAGATAATTCCTTTATTACCCATTCCCAAGTTTTGCATAACCAACACAGTTATATTAATACACTTTTTACCTCTGTGATTACCTTGTATCTAAGCCTCTGCAAACTGCCCCCTTATTTCAGTTGTTTTGACAGACTTGCATTTTAGCCAATCAGTGCTCATTCCTAGGTCACTTCATGTGCATGAGCTCAATGTTATCTATATGAAACACATGAACTAATGCCCTCTAGTGGTCAAAATGCATTCAGATTAGAGGCAGTCTTCAAGGTCTAAGAAATTAGCATATGAACCTCCTAGGATTAGCTTTCAACTAAGAATACCAAGAGAACAAAGATAAATTGGGGATAAAGGTAAAATTGGAAAGTCGTTTAAAATGACATTCCCTATTTAAATCATTAAAGTTTTTTTTTTTGGACTTGACTGTCCCTTTAAGTCCTTATACATTACAACACCTCCAAAGACCGATGAACTTTAATGCTCAGAACCCAGCTGACCTCTTGGACTTATAAGACATACAGCCCATTGTGACTGACGTGGAATGGCTCAGATTATTATATGCTTTATGTCTAATCATATCTACAACTATGTTTTATAAGCTTGTATTATTCACACGCTTATTTTCTCTTTTATTATATTTGTCAAACAGTTTTGTATTATGACAACTTAATAAAAATTATTCATAAAAAAAAACTTGATTCAGATAGAGCATCTCGTTTTAAGACACTTTTTTTTTTTTTAAATAATTTTTTATTGAAGTCAAATACAAATACAAAACATAGGGTATGCCCCAACATGTGTACAGAACAATGTAGACGTAACATAATTAATAATGCAATGTATTCAGTTGTCTTAATCATTACAATAAAATGTGGGCTGACTCATAGAAAAGACTTCAGTTTTGTTATAGAGTATCTGAAAGGTAACAAATTAAAATGGTCCTCTCCCAGCTATGTATGAAGAAGTTTGGATATCTAAACAAGAAGGGTTAGGGCTAGGGAGGAGGTAGCTCAATAGTTTTTATGGGGAAAGGGGACGCAGCGGGCAAGAGCCGCTTGAAATATAATAGGGGGGGTGGGAGGGCGAAGCTAGTTAGCATATCGAATGTGGAAATATACTGAAGACTCAGAGCTTTAATATATAGTAGAAAATAAACTGATCCTCTATTTACATCTTGCGCAAATCTTAGCCAAGGCGGGCACAGAAATAAGGGTGCCTACCTAAGAAAGATACACATGTCTGCAAAGAAGCCTTTTTGTGTCTGGAATGTCATTTTAGGGAGGAGAACCTGTACTCAGCAGGCTATGCAACCCTCAAAATTGTAACCCTCTAGTGAGCAAGACTAAGCATTAGATATATAGTAGCTATTAGGGTAGTTTGTAACGTGTTTCGCCTTTGTGCTGGCATGCGTCTACTATTCATGTTCTAATCAGCCGTAGGTAAGGAATATACACTGTACATAAAATGTCAAACTCTAAAGGACAGAGAGACACCTAGTCAGCAACTTCAAATAAATATGAGCTCTTGTCTAACAGTGAAAAGATAAGAGTTGCTTTAAGATTTTTGAGGAAGTGTCAGTATCCCCTCTAACCTATTCCCACTGACCCTATGCTTAGATTCCATATGCGTTTAATAAGCTACATAACCACTAATTGAGACCCGAGAGGCGTGTTTCTGAGTCTAATGTGTGACTCTTAACCTACTGTGGGAAGAGAGATTCTGACAAGATGGATATAGGAGAGAATAGTAATTAGTAAGCATATAGGGGCGTACATATGTATAGGGGATCTATTCTGCCATTATAACTATGTGGGATATATAGAGCAGGCACACCTAATCTATAATATACATAATAACTGCTCCTGTCCTACACTTCTGGCTGTATTATAAGAGTACACCCCCCTCAACTAAGCTGTAATCTAATATTTGAAAAATAAGAGCAGTAACAGGAAGGAGCGCTAGACAATACAGCCAGATCTAATATTTACTTAATTACATCCTAGTAGAACATGGCATAACAAACAAACAGTAATATGGATCTTATATGTCCAACATGCTAGTGAGGCTATTTTAGCGCTACCTCCAATGCTAACACAGACACTTAACTACCCAAGTAACCTTGACCGAGGATGTTTACGTGAATTGTGAACATGTAAAAACACATTGGGTGCAAAACTTGGTTAATGTGTTAGGGTAGAAGAAACATTGGAGCCCATCTATACATTTAAGATAGTACTAAAATTGCACTATATGGAGGTGAGGTTAAGAATGTGTCCGTGTAGGCAGAGAGCTACCGAGTGAGATCCCTCTCTGGCAGCCCATGAAGAATTGCAGTACAATGAAAAGTTTCACTTAAGAAACAAACATTTAAAACTAACATAAAAATGGTTTCAACTAGTGCAGAAAGTTTAGATCATAACGAAGTACAATTAACATATTTGTATTAGGAGTGTGAAAACACATATAATTTGTCCAGACTTTAAATCTAATGACACGATCATTTTCAGCAGTTGATAATGAAAGCGTATGCATTCTTTAGATATCTGCAGAAATATATATAAGATCAG
The DNA here is from genome assembly GCF_027579735.1 of Bombina bombina. Lineage (NCBI taxonomy): Eukaryota > Metazoa > Chordata > Amphibia > Anura > Bombinatoridae > Bombina > Bombina bombina. The sequence continues at coordinate 34,073 of NW_026511348.1, read as the reverse complement.
CAAAGTTTAAATAGAGCACAGTTCCCTTCCAAGGTGTTCCAACAAACAAACAAACAGTCCATCGGTACATAGGGTATTGAGAGTTAACATATTTTAACCTATTCCAGCTCTGAGCCGAAACAGGGTGTAGCGATCATACTGCCCATCAGTCCAGCAACAACATGTCAGCTTCGTCAGATCAGACTTACAGGATTCCTGTGCGTGCATGGTTGCAGAAGGCGGCGACCACATAGCCCCGTCTATCTCCATGTACCATAGAAAGCAGTGAGTATCGGCACCAACCTCCTTAGCTGCCCCAGCCAGAGCGATATCAAGGAATTCGTTCCTCATATAGGGATAGGTGGCTCTAGACGGTGGAGTAACGGAGTGTGGGGCTTCAGTTCCGAGATAGGAACATGTATCAGGTTGCGCCAACAGAACATATCCACTCAGTGCTGTGAGATCCGTCGCGGCACATAGGTAACTGCCCTGCAAAAGCGACTCTTTGTAAGACTGCGGTGTTGCAAGTACTAAGGGTACCGCTCTTGAATTGAACAGGGGTAACTCTGGGAGATCTTTGCTATCCGCCATTTTAGATAGAGAGCTAGCATTCCCTGTAAGCTGATCTCCTGCCACCAGTCGCAAATCCAGGAAACAGCTGTCCATCTTCTCCCCAAGTTCGGCTAGAGATATAAGGATCTGCTCATAAGTAACAACCATAGTTGCTTAAGTAGGGAGGGATGCAGTATAAATGCAGATATAATTAGAAATCAAGCAGTCCCTGCAGCCATGTGGGCGAGCCGGATAGCGTAGTTCTTAAAAGTAGTCGTAGGACACATGAAAAGTTCCACCAAACTGTATAGGGAAAAATTGCCGACCCCCATACAAGTATAAATCACTAAATTAGTTAGGGAACATAAATTATCCCTTGTTGAAAAAAAATACGATCATATCCTACACTAGTAGGAGCTATCTGCTGATTGGTGCCTGCAAACATTTGTCTCTTGTGATTGGCTAACTAGATGTGTTCAGCCAGCTGCCAGTAGGGCAATGTTGCTCCTTCAGCAAAAGATAACAAGAGAATGAAGCAAATTTCATAATAGAAGTAAATTGGAAAGTTGCTTAAAGTTGTATCTAAATCATGAAAGAAAATGTAGGGGATTCCTGTCCCTTTAAACATAAAATAAATACATTGATAATTCGATTCCATTAACCGGACCCTCAAAAGGTTTTCTTATAGACATAACCACCCCAGATGCAGAATTTTTTTTTTTTTTAATTTCTGTAATGAGATTTTTTCTGCAGGTCATTTTCAAATGAAATACATTTATAACTTAGGCGGTTACACTAACGCACAATTGCAACATGTTGATTAACTGGAGAATAAAGTTGCATAATATATTACAGCAGTTGGAAATTGCATTGAAATTAGCTACAGAGAAGAAGAAAAAACATAATTTATGCTTACCTGATAAATTTATTTCTCTTGTGGTGTATCCAGTCCACGGATCATCCATTACTTGTGGGATATTCAGCTGACCATGATTTAAGCCATAGTGCTCTGCGCGCCTGTATAGCAAATCCAGAAATTTTAGCAGTTAGTTTAGTCAAATGAACAATGGCATCAGAAACAAAAGAATTGGCTAGCTTAAGTGCTCTAAGCTTGTCAAGTATGTCATCCAATGGAGCCGCTACCTGCAAGGCCTCTTCCAGAGACTCAAACCAGAACGCCGCAGCAGCAGTGACAGGAGCAATGCATGCAAGGGGCTGTAGGATAAAACCTTGTTGAATAAACATTTTCTTAAGGTAACCCTCTAACTTTTTATCCATTGGATCTAAGAAAGCACAACTGTTCTCAACAGGGATAGTAGTACGCTTTGCTAGAGTAGAAACTGCTCCCTCCACCTTAGGGACTGTCTGCCATAAGTCCCGTGTGGTGGCGTCTATTGGAAACATTTTTCTAAAAATAGGAGGGGGAGAGAACGACACACCTGGTCTATCCCAATCCTTAGTAACAATTTCTGTAAACCTTTTAGGTATTGGAAAAACATCAGTACACACCGGCACTGCACAGTATTTATCCAGTCTACACAATTTCTCTGGCACTGCAATTGTATCACAGTCATTCAGAGCAGCTAAAACCTCCCTGAGCAACACGCGGAGGTGTTCAAGCTTAAATTTAAATGTAGACATATCAGAATCAGGTTGAATCCTCTTCCCCGAGTCAGAAACATCACCCACAGAAAGAAGCTCTCCTTCAGCTTCTGCATATTGTGAGGCAGTATCAGACATAGCTCTTAAAGCGTCAGTATGCTCTGTATTTCTTTTAACTCCAGAGCTATCTCGCTTTCCTCTAAATTCAGGTAGTCTGGCTAATACCGCTGACAGTGTATTATCCATGACTGCCGCCATGTCTTGTAAAGTAAACGCTATGGGCGCCCTAGATATACTTGGCGCCGTTTGAGCGTGTGTCCCTTGAGCGGGAGTCAAAGGATCTGACACGCGTGGAGAGTTAGTCGGCATAACTTCCCCCTCGTCAGATTCCTCTGGTGATACATTTTTTAAAGACATAATATGATCTTTATTGCTTAAAGTGAAATCAGTACATTTGGTACACATTCTAAGAGGGGGTTCCACCATGGCTTTTAAACATAATGAACAAGGAGTTTCCTCTATGTCAGACATGTTTACACAGACTAGCAATGAGACCAGCAAGCTTGGAAAACACTTTAAATCAAGTTAACAAGCAAATATAAAAAAACGGTACTGTGCCTTTAAGAGAAACAAATTTTGTCGAATTTGAAAAACAGTAAAAAAAGGCAGTAAATCAAACTAAATTTTTACAGTGTGTATAATAAGCTAACAGATCATTGCACCCACTTGCAAATGGATGATTAACCCCTTGGTTCAAAAAACGTATCAAAAAAACGATAGACTTTTTTTTAACAGTCACAACAAAACTGCCACAGCTCTGCTGTGGCCCTACCTTCCCCAATAAACGACTTTGGAACGCCTATGAGCCCTTTAGAGATGTCCTATAGCATTCAGGGTAGTCCTGAGGGAAGCTGGATGTCTCAGTCTGTAATTTTAACTGCGCAATAAAGCAGTTATTACAGTTATTACAACAGTGGAAACTGTTTCTAAGCAAATTTAAGCCAGCCATGTGGAAAAAACTAGGCCCCAATAAAGTTTTATCACCAAAGCATATATAAAAACGCTTAAACATACCAGCAAACGTTTTATATTGCAAATATATAAGAGTATTACCTCCGAAAGTAAGCATGATACCAGTCGCTATTAAATCACTGTATCCAGGCTTACCCTACATAAATCCGGTATCAGCAGCATTTTCTAGTATTCACATCTCTAGAAAAAATTATAACTGCACATACCTCAAAGCAGGATAACCTGCACGACATTCTCCCGCTGAAGTTACCTCTCTCCTCAGTTATATGTGAGAACAGCAATGGATCTTAGTTACAATCTGCTAAGATCATAGAAAACACAGGCAGATTCTTCTTCTATTTACTGCCTGGGATAAAATAGTACAACTCCGGTACCATTTAAAAATAACAAACTTTTGATTAAAGAAAAAACTAACTAACTATATTTTACCACTTCTCTCGTACTACCTCCATGCTTGTTGAGAGTTGCAAGAGAATGACTGGATATGGCAGTTAGGGGAGTTGCTATATAACAGCTCTGCTGTGGGTGTCCTCTTGCAACTTCCTGTTGGGAATGAGAATATCCCACAAGTAATGGATGATCCGTGGACTGGATACACCTTACAAGAGAAAAGAAATTTGAAGCTTTTAAAATGTCTGTTTCCTTTGCTATTGGTCTAACATCACATAATAAGGTAAAAAAGTAGTAATATAAAAGGCGCATTTCTTACAAGAGCATCAGGAGTCATAGCTTTGCAGTCTAGGGAAGTTTTAAAAAATCCATGAGAGCCAGTCCTAAATCAATGCACTACTGTTTTTCAGTGCTGCTCTGTATTTGACTGTTCTCATCAAACAGCGCTTCGCTCTGGCTACACTGTGTTAAGGAAACCTTACATAGTGTAGCCAGAGCACAGCACTTTTTAAAGAGAACAATCTGATGTGGAACAGAGCTGCAAAACAAAAGCACTAACAGTTCCTGCATATATCCCATTCTTTTGTCAGGCATGCATTTTCTGTAATGGCATCTCAGATCACGGCATGTTCTGCTTTGGGGAACTTAATTGGGTGGGACAGATGGAGGTAAATGAGACAAAAAGTGATCCCACAATAACATTAAAGGCAACTCAAATATTAAAGTTATTTCTCTCTACAGTCTGTATCTAAATCGGTTTCTTCCAGAACTCACATTCAATCTTCTCGGACAAACTGAACAGGTCTTACTTAAACAAAAATACATTCTAATTAATCACACATCATCAACAACATGTTACAAGCCTAGATAGCTTATACTTAAAAATAACCAGCTGGGGGGGGCGGAGCCAACTGCCTAAACCACCGGACGCACATTGCAAGAGCTCCAGCTCTAAAGCCTAATATTTGGGGTAAAATCATGGATTAATGTATGAATACAACATAAATAGAGACAGAAAAGATAGGGGTTTATATAGCACTCATCCTTACTAAGTTAGGTTAGGAGTAATTGTAAAAACAATCATACTTTATTTATATACATTTAAAAATGGGGTAAATACCGCTATTGTTATCTAATAACCCACTACCAAACAACCACACTTAATGGAAACCAACAGTCACTTTTCTGTTTCCTTGCCGATAGCAGGAAACATCGGCATCAGGTGGCTGAAGTGACTGAGCGGTATGCTAGTAAAGTAATTAAAGTAATTAAAACAAACGCTTTTCGGCTAATGAATAGCCTTTCTCAATGTTAAACTTCACAATGTCAGATTGTTTAAGCCGAGGCTCTAGCGTGCACCGTCTTTTAGATCCGTTTTTGTTACCCTCTGGCCAATCACAGTGAAACCAGAGAGAGACGCCTTCACATCCTCCAATCATAATATGTGAATGGTGACGCCCACTGTAAAACATATTCTGTGTGGCTGAAGATTCTTCCTTCCAAAAAGACCTGCACGCTCATTGGTAGTGTTAGTAAGCCAAAGATTTCCCTTATGTTCCGATGCTGTCTTATTATTCAAGTCAAAGGTGCTATTTGTCACCAGATTAATGTCACAAGGCATGCGTGATTGCGATATAATTATGCAGTATGTATGGGTCTTCCTTATCGATCTAGTTTGCATGGTATTGCGATGACACTTTACAGTGTTCATATTGGGCTGAAAGCGCATTGTCATTACGGATAAACAAATGATCAATCATATAATATAGAGCGCAATTGGGTTTGTGTTAAAACCTGAATATGTCTGCTCTGTACCAGCCTGACACCATGGGTGATTTTAGAAAATGTTATTAGTGTTCTTTTTCATAGCTGTATTAATTATGATTGCGTTATCTGTGTAATTCAATAAAGATCTTACAAGAGATCATTTGTACCGATATTGTGCATATTCTGTATGAATCGCAATTCTTACTGACATATAATCAATGTCCCAATATTCCATAAATACAAATTGGCGAAGTGTCATTAAAGGGGTACATCTCCATACTAATACATATTCTCTTAAATATATCCTCTCATATTAATACTCATTAAATATTGTTTGCAAGACATTGTATATGTATTCCCAAATGTCTCCAAACTAGGTTCATGGGTATGATAGATTATATGAGATTAACCATACAATTCAGTACCCATCCTACACCGTGATTTGCATGTTAGTATGTTATGCAATCAGTAGTATTAGATACAAAAAAATATGATCATAAAATATAATACAGGTGGCCCTTGGTTTACAACGGTTCAATTTACACCGTTTCAGAACCTTTTGTTCCAGTCATGTGACTGCTATTGAAAAGCATTGAGAAGCAGTGCATTTATTAAAATAGCCCGTAGGTGGAGCTGTCCGCTTGTGTTGCAGCAAAGCCAAGCAAGCTGAAATTAATCAGTTTAACCAGACCTGAGCTATCAAGCAGATTTCAAAGGAACAAGATCTTCCTGTCTATAAATCAGTCCAGATTGGAATGCATAGAAAGAACTGTTTGCAGAAAAATGCAAGTGAAGTCTGTGTTGTGTGATTATTTTATTAGGTTTATAAAGCTGTTAAGCAAATGTTTTTGTTCATTTAACTTAGTTTAATTATATATTATGTGTTGTGTGATTATTTCATTAGGTTTATAATGCTGTTTAGCATTTAAAGTCTTCATTTCAAAGCTTTAAAAATAATGTATTAGGTGTTACTTATGACAATTTTGAGAGGGGCCTGGAACCTAACTCCCTCACTTCCCATTGACTTACATTATAAACTGGGTTTCAATTCACAACGGTTTCGAATTACAACCATTCCTTCTGGAACCTAACCCCGGCGTAAACTGAGGGCTACCTGTATATAATTATATATAGAGTGTCTCCCATCTTGACAGATATTAATTGTATTATATAAATACAATTTAAATCCTATTTTGTAATTGTGTATTAGGACTAAAACCATGAATACAAGTAATGCATCGAATCAGCCCTGCAGTTTAGTTCCTCCTCTTATACCATAATTTGCATTATGAGTGTGTAATGCAAACGGTGATGTTCATTAAAGGGACGTACATATAAGCTACAAAGGGCTGGATTACCACAATTTAAAGGGATATAGAACTCACTAAACACATCCATTTAGATATACACAGTGGCGTCACTACAGGGGGGCTAGGGGGGGCATTTGCCCCCCTAAGAAAATGGCTTGCCCCCCTGCATGCCCCCCCCGCCAGCCCCGGCACTTTTTAATTCTGGAGGACCAGGAGGATGACTGAGTCAGGAGGAGAAGTGTTAGTTAGCCTATGGGAATGTATGTCGGTGACAGTGGAGGCGGAGCACACTTGCGCAGCTGCGCTGCCTGGCCTGAGAGGGAATGCGGTATGAATTTCCTGGCTCCACCGCGTGATTGAGACTCACATTTGACACCACTGTGAAAATTAGCCATGCTACATTAGGTGGGAGAGGAGAGTGAGGATGCCCACCCAGCGAAATGGAGGAGATAATAGATGGCGAGACCGCACACCGCAGATGAGTTAAGTACACAGAGAGAGTGAGGTAGGTAACAAACTTAGGAGGAATGGTGACATGGCGGGAGTCTCTCTGAGGGCAGCCTGGCTGGCACGGCAGAAAATATGCATGGTCGGTGACTCAGTGCTCGTGGGTGGTGAGTGTGACATTGACAACAACAGTCAATTTTTGAGGTGGAGGTGACAAGAAGCAACTGTGAGTCTCTGGACTGTTTGTGACACAGCCAATGGCAGCCGGCAGTGAGACTGAGTGACTGGTGGCGAAACAGCAAAACAAAGCTGCTGACACATCGGCAAATAAATCTAGGTAGCATGTTTGAGCAGCGTGTGCATGAATCTGTGCCTGTCTGAGATGCCTCACTCTCCTAACAGAACTGTGAGCCCGGGAACGACCTCTGTCAGACTAGTGAGTTAACCCTCCTGATTCCAGCACCTCTGCAAATAAATCTAGGTAGCATGTTTGAGCAGCGTGTGCATGAATCTGTGCCTGTCTGAGCTGCCTCACTCTCCTAACAGAACTGTGAGCCTGGGAACGACCTCTGTCAGACTAGTGAGTTAACCCTCCTGATTCCAGCACCTCAGCAAATAAATCTGAGTAAGTAGCATGTTTGAGCAGCCAGCATGCTCATTGATCTGTAACTGCCTGATCTGCCTCGCTCTCTATCAGAAATGTGAGCCCGGGAAAGACCTCTGACAGTTACAGTCCTTGCTGGAATCAGGAGGGTAACACCAGCAGAGTGTTTAGTTAAACATTTCCCTCTTACTTGCTGTGGGGAGTTCCTAATGTTTATGGGCTGTAAATGATGTTAGGATAGATTGGAATGCAGATAGCTGACTGCACCGTTAAAATGATTTAAACGGATATTGCTAGTGCAGTCATTAGTTAACCCATTCTCTTCAGAGGTCTTGATGTTGCACACAAAGTTTGTAGAATAAGATGCAAAATTATTAATTAATGTACTTGCTATTTTAAAATACATATGTAACTTGTGCCCTTTTCATAAATCTTACTAAATACCTTGAGGGGCTTGCACAATCCAGATCTCTGCACACAGCCCCCTATCCCCCCTCATAAAAAAAACTGTAATTTGACCTTAGAGAGTAACATACTATTCTGTCCTCTCCCCTCACTGCTAAACCACAGCACATTTCCTAAAAAATAGAACCTTTTGACACCCATCATAGATATGTGTGTTTGTGTGTGTGTGTTTATCTATGTATGTGTATGTGTGTGTGTGTGTGTGTGTGTGTGTGTGTAGATATGTTATGTATGTGTCTATCTGTTTGTGTGTTAATGTGTGTGTGTGTATGTCTGTGTGTGTGTATGTATGTCTGTGTGTATATGTCTGTGTGTGTGTGTGTGTATATGTCTGTGTGTGTATATATGTATGTCTGTGTGTGTGTCTATATGTATGAGTGTGTGTGTGTCTGAAACATGTTTTTTTAAGAATCTCCTTTGACTGAGGGGTAACATGTTATCTCTAGCTGTCATTAGTTTGCTGTACCGTTTTAATGCATATCCATATACATCTGATGTTTATAAGGCTTGACAAATGTATATGAAAATTAGGAGACAGATATTCTTGTATTCATATAAATGCTAGGAACCAGGGGTTTCATGACTAATTAAAAGGGACACTAAAGTCAAAATTAAACTTTCATAATTCAGATAGAGCATGCAATTTTAAGCAACTTTCTAATTTACTCCTATTATCAATTTTTCTTTGTTCTCTTGGTATTTTTATTTGAAAAAGGAATGTAAGCTTAGAAGCTAGCCTATTTTTGGTTCAGAACCTGGGTTGCGATTCCCGTGGAATTATTTAGGAGTCTGCACTGGTTGGCTAAACTGCATGCCTGTCAAAAGCACTGAGATAAGGGGACAGTCTGCAGAGGCTTAGATACAAAATAATTACAGAGGTAAAATGTGTATTATTATAACTGTGTTGGTTATGCAAAATTAGGAAATGGGTAATTAAGGGATTATTTAGTAATAACATACCATGATATGAATTACCAACTTTTTTTTTATCTAGCTACTTCCTGCTTGGTAATTGGGTCTGTCTGCAAGTTGACTTCAGAAACAGGTCAGGTCAACAATCATTAAAACAAAAGCAATAGCATAAAAAAAAAAATCATTAAAAAAATCATTAAAAACCCCCCAGAAGTATTAGGTTAGTACAATAAAAAGGTATCATTGCATACCGCATTACTCTGGTATTTTGGAATCCCATTTATGTATTTTTATTTAGTTTATTTTCAGTGGTATGACTTAGTGGTAAAGATTATTAGTGCCCCCCCAGTTTGACTGTGGTATCCTATGTGCCCCCCCTATATATTTTTCCTAGAGTCGCCACTGGATATACACCCAGTAATTATTATACTCATTCATACCATTAGGTATGACAGTATTAAGATTAAAAACCCATTTGGTTTCCATCTGTAATAATTTATCATCTGTACTACTCCCTCTTATTCCTGGCTTCAATCTTTCCAAGCCCCAACATTTCATAGCATTGGTCTTCCCATTATGGTATTGTAGAAAGTGTGGCTACACTTGTAATTTGTTTCCGTTTATCTACATCCCTTTGGGCTATCCTTATATTGCTGAGATGTTCTGTCATACGTGTTCCCATACTTCTTGTAGTCATACCAACGTAATATAAATTGCAACTGCAAGAGATGCAATAGATAACATTAGTACTTTGACAGTTGATATGTTGCTTAATGTTCCATGTATTAAAAAACAATCAATAGTGGATAGATTTGGTAACCATGTGCTGGCACACTGTACAGTGCCCACACGCAATAGAGCCTTTATAAATGGGAGCTTTTTTAGCATTTCTATCATAATGGCTTGTTATAAGCGTATCACTGATATTGCTTGCCTATATGTGACTAAAGGTCTCTCTGGTAGCAATGGTTTTAATAGTTTGTCTCTAGAAAGGACATGCCAATGTTTTTTTAGAATGTTGGTAATTTTATCACTTTGTGAAGAATATGTGGTAATACATCTGAGGGGGGTACTATTCTCTTTTACTCTAGGAGTTAATAGCTCTCCTCTGTCTTTCAATAGAGCTCTATTATATGCTTTGGCTAACAATTTTCTAGAGTAACCTCTTTCTAATAACCTTTGTCTGAGATCTCTAGCAGCTTTTTTGAAATTGTCAATTGTACTACAATTTCTTCTTAGGCGTATATATTCCCCCATTGGTAGTCCTCTGATTGTGGCAGGATGGTGGTAACTACTTGCATGCAGAATATTGTTTGTGGATGTGGGTTTTCTATACGCATCTGTTGCGTATGCCTATCTTGTGAATAGTGAGATCTAGAAATTCCACTAGTTACCACCATCCTGCCACAATCAGCGGACTACCAATGGGGGAATATATACGCCTAAGAAGAAATTGTAGTACAATTGACAATTTCAAAAAAGCTGCTAGAGATCTCAGACAAAGGTTATTAGAAAGAGGTTACTCTAGAAAATTGTTAGCCAAAGCATATAATAGAGCTCTATTGAAAGACAGAGGAGAGCTATTAACTCCTAGAGTAAAAGAGAATAGTACCCCCCTCAGATGTATTACCACATATTCTTCACAAAGTGATAAAAACAGAATTTATGCTTACCTGATAAATTACTTTCTCCAACGGTGTGTCCGGTCCACGGCGTCATCCTTACTTGTGGGATATTCTCTTCCCCAACAGGAAATGGCAAAGAGTCCCAGCAAAGCTGGTCACATGATCCCTCCTAGGCTCCGCCCACCCCAGTCATTCGACCGACGGACAGGAGGAAATATATATAGGAGAAATCATATGATACCGTGGTGACTGTAGTTAGAGAAAATAATTCATCAGACCTGATTAAAAAAACCAGGGCGGGCCGTGGACCGGACACACCGTTGGAGAAAGTAATTTATCAGGTAAGCATAAATTCTGTTTTCTCCAACATTGGTGTGTCTGGTCCACGGCGTCATCCTTACTTGTGGGAACCAATACCAAAGCTTTAGGACACGGATGAAGGGAGGGAGCAAATCAGGTCACCTAAACGGAAGGCACCACAGCTTGCAAAACCTTTCTCCCAAAAATAGCCTCCGAAGAAGCAAAAGTATCAAATTTGTAAAATTTGGCAAAAGTGTGCAGTGAAGACCAAGTCGCTGCCTTACATATCTGGTCAACAGAAGCCTCGTTCTTGAAGGCCCATGTGGAAGCCACAGCCCTAGTGGAGTGAGCTGTGATTCTTTCAGGAGGCTGCCGTCCGGCAGTCTCATAAGCCAAACGGATAATGCTTTTAAGCCAAAAGGAAAGAGAGGTAGAAGTCGCTTTTTGACCTCTCCTTTTACCAGAATAAACAACAAACAAGGATGATGTTTGTCTGAAATCTTTAGTAGCCTCTAAATAGAATTTTAGAGCACGGACAACGTCCAAATTGTGTAACAAACGCTCCTTCTTTGAAACTGGATTCGGACACAAAGAAGGTACAACTATCTCCTGGTTAATATTTTTGTTAGAAACAACTTTAGGAAGAAAACCAGGCTTAGTACGCAAAACCACCTTATCTGCATGGAACACCAGATAAGGAGGAGAACACTGCAGAGCAGATAACTCTGAAACTCTTCTAGCAGAAGAGATTGCAACCAAAAACAAAACTTTCCAAGATAGTAACTTAATATCTACGGAATGTAAGGGTTCAAACGGAACCCCTTGAAGAACTGAAAGAACTAGATTTAAACTCCAGGGAGGAGTCAAAGGTCTGTAAACAGGCTTGATCCTAACCAGAGCCTGAACAAATGCTTGAACATCTGGCATAGCTGCCAGTCGTTTGTGTAGTAAGACAGATAAAGCAGAAATCTGTCCCTTTAGAGAACTTGCAGATAATCCTTTCTCCAAACCTTCTTGTAGAAAGGATAGAATCTTAGGAATTGTTATCTTGTTCCATGGCAATCCTTTGGATTCACACCAACAGATATATTTTTTCCATATTTTATGGTAAATTTTTCTAGTTACAGGCTTTCTAGCCTGAATCAGAGTATCTATTACAGAATCTGAAAACCCACGCTTTGATAAAATCAAGCGTTCAATCTCCAAGCCGTCAGTTGGAGGGAAACCAGATTTGGATGTTCGAATGGACCCTGAACAAGAAGGTCCTGTCTCAAAGGTAGCTTCCATGGTGGAGCCGATGACATATTCACCAGGTCTGCATACCAAGTCCTGCGTGGCCACGCAGGAGCTATCAAGATCACCGAGGCCCTCTCCTGATTGATCCTGGCTACCAGCCTGGGAATGAGAGGAAACGGTGGGAATACATAAGCTAGGTTGAAGGTCCAATGTGCTACTAGTGCATCTACTAGAGTCGCCTTGGGATCCCTGGATCTGGACCCGTAGCAAGGAACCTTGAAGTTCTGACGAGACGCCATCAGATCCATGTCTGGAATGCCCCATAATTGAGTTATTTGGGCAAAGATTTCCGGATGGAGTTCCCACTCCCCCGGATGGAATGTCTGACGACTCAGAAAATCCGCTTCCCAATTTTCCACTCCTGGGATGTGGATCGCAGACAAGTGGCAGGAGTGATCCTCCGCCCATTGAATTATCTTGGTCACTTCTTTCATCGCCAGGGAACTCCTTGTTCCCCCCTGATGATTGATATATGTAACAGTCGTCATGTTGTCTGATTGAAACCTTATGAATTTGGCCTTTGCTAGTTGAGACCAAGCTTTGAGAGCATTGAATATCGCTCTCAGTTCCAGAATGTTTATCGGGAGAAGAGACTCTTCCCGAGACCATAAACCCTGAGCTTTCAGGGATTCCCAGACCGCGCCCCAGTCCACTAGACTGGCGTCGGTCGTGACAATGACCCACTCTGGTCTGCGGAAGCTCATTCCCTGTGACAGATTGTCCAGGGTCAGCCACCAACGGAGTGAATCTCTGGTCTTTTGATCTACTTGAATCATCGGAGACAAGTCTGTATAATCCCCATTCCACTGTTTGAGCATGCACAGTTGTAATGGTCTTAGATGAATTCGTGCAAAAGGAACTATGTCCATTGTTGCAACCATCAAACCTATTACCTCCATGCACTGCGCTATGGAAGGACGAGGAACAGAGTGAAGTACTTGACAAGAGCTTAGAAGTTTTGATTTTCTGACCTCTGTCAGAAAAATCCTCATTTCTAAGGAATCTATTATTGTTCCCAAGAAGGGAACTCTTGTTGACGAGGACAGAGAACTTTTTTCTTTGTTCACCTTCCATCCGTGAGATCTGAGAAAGGCTAGGACGATGTCCGTATGAGCCTTTGCTTTTGACAGGGATGACGCTTGAATTAGGATGTCGTCCAAGTAAGGTACTACTGCAATGCCCCTTGGTCTTAGAACCGCTAAAAGGGACCCTAGTACCTTTGTGAAAATTCTCGGAGCAGTGGCTAATCCGAATGGAAGTGCCACAAACTGGTAATGCTTGTCCAGAAAAGCGAACCTTAGGAACTGATGATGTTCCTTGTGGATAGGAATATGTAGGTACGCATCCTTTAAATCCACGGTGGTCATAAATTGACTTTCCTGGATGGTGGGAAGGATCGTTCGAATGGTTTCCATTTTGAACGATGGAACCCTGAGAAATTTGTTTAGGATCTTCAGATCCAAAATTGGTCTGAATGTTCCCTCTTTTTTGGGAACTACGAACAGATTTGAGTAAAATCCCATTCCTTGTTCTTTTATTGGAACTGGATGTATCACTCCCATCTTTAACAGGTCTTCTACGCAATGTAAGAATGCCTGTCTCTTTATTTGGTTTGAGGATAATTGAGACCTGTGGAACCTTCCCCTTGGGGGTAGTTCCTTGAATTCCAGAAGATAACCTTGAGAAACTATTTCTAGCGCCCAAGGATCCTGAACATCTCTTGCCCAAGTCTGAGCAAAGAGAGAGAGTCTGCCCCCCACTAGATCCGGTTCCGGATCGGGGGCTATCACTTCATGCTGTTTTGGTAGCAGTGGTAGGCTTCGTGGCCTGCTTACCCTTGTTCCAGCCTTGCATTGGTTTCCAGGCTGGTCTGGGTTGTGAAGTATTACCCTCTTGCTTAGAGGATGCAGAATTAGAGGCTGGTCCGTTTCTGCGAAAGGGACGAAAATTAGGCTTATTTTTAGCCTTAAAAGACCTATCCTGTGGGAGGGCGTGGCCCTTTCCTCCAGTGATGTCTGAAATAATCTCTTTCAAATCTGGTCCAAATAATGTTTTACCTTTGAAAGGAATGTTAAGCAATTTTGTCTTGGATGACACATCCGCTGACCAAGACTTTAGCCAAAGCGCTCTGCGCGCCACGATAGCAAACCCTGAATTTTTCGCCGCTAATCTAGCTAATTGCAAAGCGGCATCTAAAACAAAAGAGTTAGCCAATTTAAGTGCTTGAACTCTGTCCATAACCTCCTCATACGAAGATTCTCTACTGAGCGACTTTTCTAGTTCCTCGAACCAGAAGCACGCTGCCGTAGTGACAGGAACAATGCATGAAATTGGTTGTAGAAGGAACCCTTGCTGTACAAAAATCTTTTTAAGCAAACCCTCTAATTTTTTATCCATAGGATCTTTAAAAGCACAACTGTCTTCAATAGGAATAGTAGTGCGTTTGTTTAGAGTAGAAACCGCCCCCTCGACCTTGGGGACTGTCTGCCATAAGTCCTTTCTGGGGTCGACTATAGGAAATAATTTCTTAAATATAGGGGGGGGAACAAAAGGTATGCCGGGCCTTTCCCACTCTTTATTTACTATGTCCGCCACCCGCTTGGGTATAGGAAAAGCGTCGGGGGGCACCGGAACCTCTAGGAACTTGTCCATCTTACATAATTTCTCTGGAATGACCAAATTGTCACAATCATCCAGAGTAGATAACACCTCCTTAAGCAGTGCGCGGAGATGTTCTAATTTAAATTTAAATGTCACAACATCAGTTTCAGCTTGATGAGAAATTTTTCCTGAATCTGAGATTTCTCCATCAGACAAAACCTCCCTCATGGCCCCTTGAGATTGGTGTGAGGGTATGTCAGAACAAATATCATCAGCGCCCTCCTGCTCTTCAGTGTTTAAAACAGAGCAATCGCGCTTTCTCTGATAAGTAGGCATCTTGGATAAAAGATTTGCTATGGAGTTATCCATTACAGCCGTTAATTGTTGCATGGTAATAAGTATTGGCGCACTAGATGTACTAGGGGCCTCCTGTGTCTGCAAAACTGGTGTAGACACATTAGGGGATGATGTAGTATCATGTTTACTCCCCTCATTTGAGGAATCATCTTGGGCAATATCATCATCTGTGGCAGTACTGTCCTTACTTTGTTTGGACACTATGGCACACTTATCACATAAATTTAAATGGGGAGACACATTGGCTTTCATACATATAGAACATAGCTTATCTGATGGTACAGACATGTTAAACAGGCTTAAACTTGTCAACCAAGCACAAAAACATAATTTATGCTTACCTGATAAATTCCTTTCTTCTGTAGTGTGATCAGTCCACGGGTCATCATTACTTGTGGGATATTATCTGCTCCCCTACAGGAAGTGCAAGAGGATTCACCCAGCAGAGTTGCTATATAGCTCCTCCCCTCTACGTCACCTCCAGTCATTCGACCAAGGACCAACGAGAAAGGAGAAGCCAAGGGTGTAGTGGTGACTGGAGTATAATTTAAAAAATATTTACCTGCCTTAAAAAACAGGGCGGGCCGTGGACTGATCACACTACAGAAGAAAGGAATTTATCAGGTAAGCATAAATTATGTTTTCTTCTGTTAAGTGTGATCAGTCCACGGGTCATCATTACTTGTGGGATACCAATACCAAAGCAAAAGTACACGGATGACGGGAGGGATAGGCAGGCTCTTTATACAGAAGGAACCACTGCCTGAAGAACCTTTCTCCCAAAAATAGCCTCCGAGGAAGCAAAAGTGTCAAATTTGTAAAATTTGGAAAAAGTATGAAGCGAAGACCAAGTTGCAGCCTTGCAAATCTGTTCAACAGAGGCCTCATTCTTAAAGGCCCAAGTGGAAGCCACAGCTCTAGTGGAATGAGCTGTAATTCTTTCAGGAGGCTGCTGTCCAGCAGTCTCATAAGCTAAACGAATTATGCTACGAAGCCAAAAAGAGAGAGAGGTAGCAGAAGCTTTTTGACCTCTCCTCTGACCAGAGTAAACGACAAACAGGGAAGACGTTTGTCGAAAATCTTTAGTTGCCTGTAAATAAAATTTAAGGGCACGAACTACATCCAGATTGTGCAAAAGACGTTCCTTCCTCGAAGAAGGATTTGGGCACAAGGATGGAACAACAATCTCCTGATTGATATTCCTGTTAGTGACTACCTTAGGTAAGAACCCAGGTTTAGTACGCAGAACTACCTTATCCGAGTGAAAAATCAAATAAGGAGAATCACAATGTAAGGCTGATAACTCAGAGACTCTTCGAGCCGAGGAAATAGCCATTAAAAATAGAACTTTCCAAGATAACAACTTTATAACAATGGAATGAAGGGGTTCAAACGGAACACCCTGTAAAACGTTAAGAACAAGGTTTAAACTCCATGGTGGAGCCACAGCTTTAAACACAGGTTTAATCCTGGCCAAAGCCTGACAAAAAGCCTGAACGTCTGGAACTTCTGACAGACGCTTGTGTAACAGAATGGACAGAGCTGAGATCTGTCCCTTTAAGGAACTAGCGGATAACCCCTTTTCTAAACCTTCTTGTAGAAAAGACAATATCCTAGGAATCCTAACCTTACTCCAAGAGTAACCTTTGGATTCGCACCAATATAGGTATTTACGCCATATTTTATGGTAAATCTTTCTGGTAACAGGCTTCCTAGCCTGTATTAAGGTATCAATAACTGACTCAGAAAAACCACGCTTTGATAAGATCAAGCGTTCAATTTCCAAGCAGTCAGCTTCAGAGAAGTTAGATTTTGATGTTTGAAAGGACCCTGAATCAGAAGGTCCTGTTTCAGAGGTAACGACCAAGGTGGACAGAATGACATGTCCACCAGATCTGTATACCAAGTCCTGCGTGGCCATGCAGGCGCTATTAGAATCACTGATGCTTTCTCCTGTTTGATTCTGGCAATCAATCGAGGAAGCATCGGGAAAGGTGGAAACACATAAGCCATCCTGAAGGTCCATGGTGCTGTCAAGGCATCTATTAGGACCGCTCCCGGATCCCTGGATCTGGACCCGTAGCGCGGAAGCTTGGCGTTCTGTCGAGACGCCATGAGATCTATCTCTGGTTTGCCCCAACGTCGAAGTATTTGGGCAAAGACCTCTGGATGAAGTTCCCACTCCCCCGGATGAAAAGTCTGACGACTTAAGAAATCCGCCTCCCAGTTCTCCACTCCCGGGATGTGGATTGCAGACAGGTGGCAAGAGTGAGACTCTGCCCAGCGAATTATCTTCGATACTTCCATCATTGCTAGGGAGCTTCTTGTCTGTTGTTACAATTGACCAGTCTGGCCTGCTGAATGGCATTCCCCTGGCCAGATGTGGCCGATAAAGCCACCATAGAAGAGAATTTCTGGTCTCTTGATTCAGATTTAGAGTGGGGGACAAATCTGAGTAATCCCCATTCCACTGACTTAGCATGCACAGTTGCAGTGGTCTGAGATGTAGGCGTGCAAAAGGAACTATGTCCATTGCTGCTACCATTAGTCCGATTACCTCCATGCATTGAGCTACTGACGGGTGTTGAATAGAATGAAGGACACGGCATGCACTTTGAAGTTTTGTTAACCTGTCCTCTGTCAGGTAAATCTTCATTTCTACAGAATCTATCAGAGTCCCCAGGAAGGGAACTCTTGTGAGTGGAAAGAGAGAACTTTTCTTTTCGTTCACTTTCCATCCATGCGACCTTAGAAATGCCAGTACTATCTCTGTATGAGATTTGGCAGTTTGAAGGCTTGAAGCTTGTATCAGTATGTCGTCTAAGTACGGAGCTACTGAAATTCCTCGCGGTCTTAGTACCGCCAGAAGAGTGCCCAGAACCTTTGTGAAGATTCTTGGAGCCGTAGCCAGTCCGAATGGAAGAGCTACAAACTGGTAATGCCTGTCTAAAAAGGCAAACCTTAGATACCGGTAATGGCTTTTGTGAATCGGTATGTGAAGGTAAGCATCCTTTAAATCCACTGTGGTTATGTACTGACCCTCTTGGATCATGGGCAAAAATGTTCGAATAGTTTCCATCTTGAACGATGGAACTCTTAGGAATTTGTTTAGGATCTTTAAATCCAAGATTGGCCTGAATGTTCCCTCTTTTTTGGGAACTACAAACAGATTTGAGTAAAACCCTTGTCCTAGTTCCAACCGCGGAACTGGATGGATCACTCCCATTAATAAAAGATCTTGTACGCAGCGTAGAAACGCTTCCTTCTTTGTTAGGTTTGTTGACAACCTTGACAGATGAAATCTCCCTCTTGGGGGAGAGGATTTGAAGTCCAGAAGGTATCCCTGAGATATGATCTCTAACGCCCAGGGATCCTGAACATCTCTTGCCCAAGCCTGGGCGAAGAGGGAAAGTCTGCCCCCCACTAGATCCGGTCCCGGATCGGGGGCCCTCAATTCATGCTGTCTTAGGGGCAGCAGCAGGTTTTCTGGCCTGTTTGCCCCTGTTCCAGGACTGGTTAGGTTTCCAGCCTTGTCTGTAGCGAGCAACAGCTCCTTCCTGTTTTGGTGCAGAGGAAGTTGATGCTGCTCCTGCTTTGAAATTACGAAAGGAACGAAAATTGGACTTGGCCTTGTCCTGAGGCAGGGCATGACCTTTACCTCCTGTAATGTCAGCAATAATCTCTTTCAAGCCGGGCCCGAATAAGGTCTGCCCTTTGAAAGGAATATTAAGCAATTTAGATTTAGACGTAACATCAGCTGACCAGGATTTCAGCCACAGAGCTCTGCGTGCCTGAATGGCGAATCCTGAATTTTTAGCCGCAAGTTTAGTTAAATGTACTACGGCATCTGAAATAAATGAATTAGCTAACTTAAGGAATTTAAGTTTGTGTGTGATGTCATCTAGTGTGGATGATTGAAGTGTCTCTTCCAGAGACTCAAACCAAAATGCTGCTGCAGCCGTGACAGGCGCAATACATGCAAGAGGTTGCAATATAAACCCTTGTTGAACAAACATTTTCTTAAGGTAACCCTCTAATTTTTTATCCATTGGATCTGAAAAGGCACAGCTATCCTCCACTGGGATAGTGGTACGCTTAGCTAAAGTAGAAACTGCTCCCTCCACCTTAGGGACCATTTGCCATAAGTCCCGTGTGGCGGCGTCTATTGGAAACATCTTTCTGAATATAGGAGGGGGTGAGAAAGGCACACCGGGTCTATCCCACTCCTTAGTAACAATGTCAGTAAGTCTCTTAGGTATAGGAAAAACGTCAGTACTCGTCGGTACCGCAAAATATTTATCCAACCTACAAATTTTCTCTGGGATTGCAACTGTGTTACAATCATTCAGAGCCGCTAATACCTCCCCTAGTAACACACGGAGGTTCTCAAGCTTAAATTTAAAATTTGAAATGTCTGAGTCCAGTTTATTTGGATCAGAACCGTCACCCACAGAATGAAGCTCTCCGTCTTCACGTTCTGCAAACTGTGACGCAGTATCAGACATGGCCCTTGCATTATCAGCGCACTCTGTTCTCACCCCAGAGTGATCACGTTTACCTCTTAGTTCTGGTAGTTTAGCCAAAACTTCAGTCATAACAGTAGCCATATCTTGTAATGTGATTTGTAATGGCCGCCCAGATGTACTCGGCGCTACAATATCACGCACCTCCTGAGCGGGAGATGCAGGTACTGACACGTGAGGCGAGTTAGTCGGCATAACTCTCCCCTCGTTGTTTGGTGAAATATGTTCAATTTGTACAGATTGACTGTTTTTTAAAATAGCATCAATACATTTAGTACATAAATTTCTATTGGGCTCCACTTTGGCATTAACACATATAGCACAGAGATATTCCTCTGAATCAAGATTTAAGCAACTGCCAAGTGGAAAAATAGTGCCCAAACATTTATTCACTCAGTACCTCAGTAAATGAAAACTATTTTACATTCCAGCAAAAACATTAAACATAATCTCTAGTTATTAAACAGCTTTATGTCTTTCTTACAGTGTAATTCTAGTGAAGTACCATTCTCCCAGAATACTGAAGTGTAAAGTATACATACATGACATTATATCGGTATGGCAGGATTTTCTCATCAATTCCATTGTCAGAAAATAAAAACTGCTACATACCTCTATGCAGATTCATCTGCCTGCTGTCCCCTGATCTGAAGTTTACCTCACTCCTCAGATGGCCGAGAACAGCAATATGATCTTAACTACTCCGGCTAAAATCATAGCAAAACTCTGGTAGATTCTTCCTCAAACTCTGCCAGAGAGGTAATAACACACTCCGGTGTTATTTTAAAATAACAAACTTTTGATTGAAGATATAAAACTAAGTATAATCACCATAGTCCTCTCACACGACCTATCTAGTTGCTGGGTGCAAGAGAATGACTGGAGGTGACGTAGAGGGGAGGAGCTATATAGCAACTCTGCTGGGTGAATCCTCTTGCACTTCCTGTAGGGGAGCAGATAATATCCCACAAGTAATGATGACCCGTGGACTGATCACACTTAACAGAAGAAAAACGTTTTAAAATAAAACCGTTACTGTCTCTTTAAATTTCAAACTGAAAACACTTTATTACTGAATATGTGAAAAAGTATGAAGGAATTGTTCAAAAATTACCAAAATTTCACCACAGTGTCTTAAAGCATTAAAAGTATTGCACACCACATTTCAGAGCTTTAACCCTTAAAATAAAAGAACCGGAGCCGTTTTTACATTTAACCCCTATACAGTCCCAGCTATATGCTTTGCTGAGACCCAACCAAGCCCAGAGGGGAATACGATACCAAATGACGCCTTCTATAAGCTTTTTCAGTGATTCTTAGCTCCTCACACATGCATCTGCATGCCTTGCTCTCCAAAAACAACTGCGCATTAATGGCGCGAAAATGAGGCTCTGTCTATAACTAGAAAGGCCCCCATCTGAAAAAGGTGTCCAACACAGTGCCTGCCGTTTTTCTAAACGTTCCCCAAGATTATAATACCAATTATTAGTTAGAATCTGCATAATATGCCTAGTAAAGCAATCGTTTTAGCCCAGAAAAATGTCTACCAGTTTTTAAGCCCTTTTTGAAGCCCTTTATTCTTTTATGTTTAACTAAGAAAATGGCTTACCGGTCCCCATGAGAGGAAATGACAGCCTTCCAGCATTACATGGTCTTGTTAGAAATATGGCTAGTCATACCTTAAGCAGAAAAGTCTGCTAACTGTTTCCCCCAACTGAAGTTACTTCATCTCAACAGTCCTGTGTGGAAACAGCAATCGATTTTAGTTACTGTCTGCTAAAATCATCTTCCTCTTACAAACAGAAATCTTCATCCTTTTTCTGTTTCAGAGTAAATAGTACATACCAGCACTATTTTAAAATAACAAACACTTGATAGAAGAATAAAAACTACATTTAAACACCAAAAAACTCTTAACCATCTCCGTGGAGATGTTGCCTGTGCAACGGCAAAGAGAATGACGGGGGTGGGCGGAGCCTAGGAGGGATCATGTGACCAGCTTTGCTGGGACTCTTTGCCATTTCCTGTTGGGGAAGAGAATATCCCACAAGTAAGGATGACGCCGTGGACCGGACACACCAATGTTGGAGAAATTACCAACATTCTAAAAAAACATTGGCACGTCCTTACTAGAGACGAACTATTAAAACCATTGCTACCAGAGAGACCTTTAGTCACATATAGGCGAGCAAGCAATATCAGTGATACGCTTATAACAAGCCATTATGACAGAAATGCTAAAAAAGCTCCCATTTATAAAGGCTCTATTGCGTGTGAGCACTGTACAGTGTGCCAGCATATGGTTACCAAATCTATCCACTATTGATTGTTTTTTAATACATGGAACATTAAGCAACATATCAACTGTCAAAGTACTAATGTTATCTATTGCATCTCTTGCAGTTGAAATTTATATTACGTTGGTATGACTACAAGAAGTATGGGAACACGTATGACAGAACATCTCAGCAATATAAGGATAGCCCAAAGGGATGTAGATAAACGGAAACAAATTACAAGTGTAGCCACACTTTCTACAATACCATAATGGGAAGACCAATGCTATGAAATGTTGGGGCTTGGAAAGATTGAAGCCAGGAATAAGAGGGGGTAGTACAGATGATAAATTATTACAGATGGAAACCAAATGGGTTTTTAATCTTAATACTGTCATACCTAATGGTATGAATGAGTATAATAATTACTGGGTGTATATCTAAATGGATGTGTTTAGTGAGTTCTATATCCCTTTAAATTGTGGTAATCCAGCCCTTTGTAGCTTATATGTACGTCCCTTTAATGAACATCACCGTTTGCATTACACACTCATAATGCAAATTATGGTATAAGAGGAGGCACTAAACTGCAGGGCTGATTCGATGCATTAATTGTATTCATGGTTTTAGTCCTAATACACAATTACAAAATAGGATTTAAATTGTATTTATATAATTCAATTAATATCTGTCAAGATGGGAGACACTCTATATATAATTATATACTGTATTATATTTTATGATCATATTTTTTTGTATCTAATACTACTGATTGCATAACATACTAACATGCAAATCACGGTGTAGGATGGGTACTCAATTGTATGGTTAATCTCATATAATCTATCATACCCATGAACCTAGTTTGGAGACATTTGGGAATACATATACAATGTCTTGCAAACAATATTTAATGAGTATTAATATGAGAGGATATATTTAAGAGAATATGTATTAGTATGGAGATGTACCCCTTTAATGACACTTCGCCAATTTGTATTTATGGAATATTGGGACATTGATTATATGTCAGTAAGAATTGCGATTCATACAGAATATGCACAATATCGGTATAAATGATCTCTTGTAAGATCTTTATTGAATTACACAGATAACGCAATCATAATTAATACAGCTATGAAAAACAGAATTTATGTTTACCTGATAAATTACTTTCTCCAACGGTGTGTCCGGTCCACGGCGTCATCCTTACTTGTGGGATATTCTCTTCCCCAACAGGAAATGGCAAAGAGCCCAGCAAAGCTGGTCACATGATCCCTCCTAGGCTCCGCCTTCCCCAGTCATTCGACCGACGTAAAGGAGGAATATTTGCATAGGAGAAATCATATGATACCGTGGTGACTGTAGTTAAAGAAAATAAATTATCAGACCTGATTAAAAAACCAGGGCGGGCCGTGGACCGGACACACCGTTGGAGAAAGTAATTTATCAGGTAAACATAAATTCTGTTTTCTCCAACATAGGTGTGTCCGGTCCACGGCGTCATCCTTACTTGTGGGAACCAATACCAAAGCTTTAGGACACGGATGAAGGGAGGGAGCAAATCAGGTCACCTAGATGGAAGGCACCACGGCTTGCAAAACCTTTCTCCCAAAAATAGCCTCAGAAGAAGCAAAAGTATCAAATTTGTAAAATTTAGTAAAAGTGTGCAGTGAAGACCAAGTCGCTGCCTTACATATCTGATCAACAGAAGCCTCGTTCTTGAAGGCCCATGTGGAAGCCACGGCCCTAGTGGAATGAGCTGTGATTCTTTCAGGAGGCTGCCGTCCGGCAGTCTCGTAAGTCAATCTGATGATGCTTTTAAGCCAAAAAGAGAGAGAGGTAGAAGTTGCTTTTTGACCTCTCCTTTTACCAGAATAAACAACAAACAAGGAAGATGTTTGTCTAAAATGCTTTGTAGCATCTAAATAGAATTTTAGAGCACGAACTACATCCAAATTGTGCAACAAACGTTCCTTCTTTGAAACTGGATTCGGACACAAAGAAGGCACGACTATCTCCTGGTTAATGTTTTTGTTAGAAACAACTTTCGGAAGAAAACCAGGTTTAGTACGCAAAACCACCTTATCTGCATGGAACACCAGATAAGGAGGAGAACACTGCAGAGCAGATAACTCTGAAACTCTTCTAGCAGAAGAAATTGCAACCAAAAACAAAACTTTCCAAGATAATAACTTAATATCAACGGAATGTAAGGGTTCAAACGGAACCCCCTGAAGAACTGAAAGAACTAAATTGAGACTCCAAGGAGGAGTCAAAGGTTTGTAAACAGGCTTGATTCTAACCAGAGCCTGAACAAAAGCTTGAACATCTGGCACAGCTGCCAGCTTTTTGTGAAGTAACACAGACAAAGCAGAAATCTGTCCCTTCAAAGAACTTGCAGATAATCCTTTCTCCAAACCTTCTTGAAGAAAGGATAGAATCTTAGGAATTTTTATCTTGTCCCAAGGGAATCCTTTAGATTCACACCAACAGATATATCTTTTCCATATTTTATGGTAGATTTTTCTAGTTACAGGCTTTCTGGCCTGAACAAGAGTATCAATGACAGAATCTGAGAACCCTCGCTTTGATAAAATCAAGCGTTCAATCTCCAAGCAGTCAGTTGGAGTGAGACCAGATTCGGATGTTCGAACGGAACTTGAACAAGAAGGTCCCGTCTCAAAGGTAGCTTCCATGGTGGAGCCGATGACATATTCACCAGGTCTGCATACCAAGTCCTGCGTGGCCACGCAGGAGCTATCAAGATCACCGATGCCCTCTCCTGATTGATCCTGGCTACCAGCCTGGGGATGAGAGGAAACGGTGGGAATACATACGCTAGTTTGAAGGTCCAAGGTGCTACTAGTGCATCTACTAGAGTCGCCTTGGGATCCCTGGATCTGGACCCGTAGCAAGGAACCTTGAAGTTCTGACGAGAGGCCATCAGATCCATGTCTGGAATGCCCCACAACTGAGTAATTTGGGCAAAGATTTCCGGATGGAGTCCCCACTCCCCCGGATGAAATGACTGACGACTCAGAAAATCCGCTTCCCAATTTTCCACTCCTGGGATGTGGATTGCAGACAAGTGGCAGGAGTGAGTCTCCGCCCACTGAATGATTTTGGTCACTTCTTCCATCGCCAGGGAACTCCTTGTTCCCCCCTGATGGTTGATGTACGCAACAGTCGTCATGTTGTCCGATTGAAACCGTATGAATTTGGCCTTTGCTAGCTGAGGCCAAGCCTTGAGAGCATTGAATATCGCTCTTAGTTCCAGAATATTTATCGGGAGAAGAGATTCTTCCCGAGACCAAAGACCCTGAGCTTTCAGGAGTCCCCAGACCGCGCCCCAGCCCACCAGACTGGCGTCGGTCCCAAAAAACTCTAAGCCATCTCCGTGGAGATGTTGCCTGTACAACGGCAAAGAGAATGACTGGGGAAGGCGGAGCCTAGGAGGGATCATGTGACCAGCTTTGCTGGGCTCTTTGCCATTTCCTGTTGGGGAAGAGAATATCCCACAAGTAAGGATGACGCCGTGGACCGGACACACCTATGTTGGAGAAAAGAACACTAATAACATTTTCTAAAATCACCCATGGTGTCAGGCTGGTACAGAGCAGACATTCAGGTTTTAACACAAACCCAATTGCGCTCTATATTATATGATTGATCATTTGTTTATCCGTTATGACAATGCGCTTTCAGCCCATTACGAACACTGTAAAGTGTCATCGCAATACCATGCAAACTAGATCGATAAGGAAGACCCATACATACTGCATAATTATATCGCAATCACGCATGCCTTGTGACATTAATCTGGTGACAAATAGCACCTTTGACTTGAATAATAAGACAGCATCGGAACATCATAAGGGAAATCTTTGGCTTACTAACACTACCAATGAGCGTACAGGTCTTTTTGGAATCAAGAATCTTCAGCCACACAGAATATGTTTTACAGTGGGCGTCACCATTCACATATTATGATTGGAGGATGTGAAGGCGTCTCTCTCTGGTTTCACTGTGATTGGCTAGAGGGTAACAAAAAAACGGATATAAAAGACGGTGCACGCTAGAGCCTTGGCTTAAACAATCTGACATTGTGAAGTTTAACATTGAGAAAGGCTATTCATTAGCCGAAAGGCGTTTGTTTTAATTACTTTACTAGCATACCGCTCAGTCACTTCAGCCACCTGATGCCGATGTTTCCTGCTATCGGCCAGGAAACCGAAAAGTGACTGTCGGTTTGCACTGAGTGTGGTTATTTGGTAGTAGGTTATTAGATAACAATAGGGGTATTTACCCCATTTTTAAATGTATATAAATAAAGTATGATTGTTTTTACAATTACTCCTAACCTAATTTAGTAAGGATGAGTGCTATATAAACCCCTATCTTTTCTGTCTCTATGTTGTATTAATCTTAAAGGGGCAGCACCGGAATCTGGCACCAGATTCTTTACCTTACTAATGTATAGTGTAGTGCCAGTTTAATTTTTTCAAGTTAATGTATGAATACACAGCACCACTGAAGACCATGTTACATAGTCTCCTACCAATCCAGTATGGACACCTGCTTATTTTATTCATCCTATCTTGAGCCCTATAACGCAACTACGGAGCCACAGACCACAGGCGCGGTCACGGGAGGGTCAGAGCCAACAGCTGCAAGATTAGCAGCCCACATTACCCGCATAGCGACTTACTACATGACCCCAGCTTACCGATCTCAGCTATCGTAGTGACCCAAGCCGTTATACCTGCTGCACTATCGATTCCTCTAAAGAAAAATGGCGGCTGTCGAGGACTGGGAATTGAGAGCTCGGGGCTTTATCGAGGCCTCCTTCCGGCTTCTGGAGACACAGCTGAACAAGCTTCTTGCTGCAACTACCCATGACTATATCCCACCTACTCAGGAGGTGCAGCGGCAAGTAGTATATAATGAGGGAGAGGATGGGCCGACCACATCTGCCAATACATTTAATGCCAGGGCAGAGGACCTGCTCCAAATCGTTCAGCTGTATCAGCAGATTCAGGCCCAAACTAGGAAGACTGCAAATCAACGGAAGCCCTATCTTTCATCTATCTCTGAGAACCTCGGCTCACTTAGTTCTAGTCGTAGCCCTAGACTGCCAACGGAACTCAGTCTGTGGGGCAGCCCCCAGCTGCTGTACACCCGCACCTCAAAAGTGATCTTGTGCGAGCCCCAGAACATTTGCAGCGGCGAAACGGCCTCTCTCCTGACCCCACACTCAGACCTACTTAATTGGTTAGAGCAGCCTATCGAAAAATAATGCTCAGGTTTGCGATCTGGTGTGGGGTGAAACATTTAATTTATTTATACACTGAGTTACCGCATCACCCGCTACCCAGTTGCGAATTCGTTAGAGGGACAGTGTTGTGTTTTGTGCTCTCTTACAGATTTACACCCTTATAGTTATTGACTTGATGCTCCGGTTTACAACAACTCCATTAAGCTGTTCAATCCTATTTTACTCATATGGTTCAGTTTGTTTGTCTTCTGCCAGATACCTTATACTGCCTCCACTATTTTTTATTTTATTTTTATATTTAGTTACAACTTGAAGTACATCTACATCCACTCTTTTTTATGTCATTTTAGGCCAAGATCCTAAATATTTTGAGTGCAAGACGTGTTACCTATCAAACCTTCTTTGTCAATTTATTTGTTCAATATATTAGTCACTATTATTTCCTTTAGGGGGAGACCCTGTGGACCAGCACTAAATTTAGTTTTGTAGTTTCTCCTTAGACCCAACTAATCAATGAACACTTTTTTATATGTACCTGTCTGTCATACATTTCTATTGCTCTACCCGATTCAAACTGATAATAGATTCAGATGACCAGAGAAATATCTGACCTGGTGTCTCTAGTCATTCACCCCTATAAGGCTTCTGATTTGCAGTGTGTTGGGGGGCTTGGATGTCTGCGACCGGGATGTTTGAGCCTACCCACACTCTTATTTATAACTATAATATGTAGACTCCATACAGATCATAGGCCCCATATCCATCTGGGGAATACTATCATTTAATATATATGCCTTTACACATCAGTCCCAGATATCTGTGTATTATTAAAGCTTGATGTGTTACAATGGATGCCTTGAAAGTATAGATGAGGTTGGGTCTGGGTTTCATGCTAGTGCGGGCCAGACCCACACTACCACTGTTCTTTATGGTCTCCCTACTCCAAAATGTCTTAAATGAGCTATATAAATAATATTCATCTTATGAGGCCAGATACTATGGCTAAGTATAGCATTAGCCAAGCATGTAATTAGCTCACTTATATTTACTCACCAGTAACGCATATACTCATGAGACTTTCTACATGGTTATGTCGCTTTATAATATTGACGTTGGTTTACTCTGAGGCATGACGCCATAGCTTATCTTGTCCTTCTACGGAGACATGTCTTTTCATTACCCCTCTAAGTATATGTTGCCTATCCCCCAACAATAAACCTCCTAGACTAGGAGGGTTAACTACGCGGCTTATCTAACCTATGCTGCACTTTTTCTTTTTGTACAAACTTACCCTGATTTGCCTTGCATGTTTGCTTTGTTATTCTTAATCCGTCCTGTATTGTGCTTCTTCACATATATATTCCCTACCCATCTTGATATTACTATTCCCAAATATTTATATTTTCCTTGTTACTGGTCCAGGAGTGACCGCCTGCCAAATTGGGAAATAGTCTGCTATAATTTGAATGTTAAGAGGTTCTACCTTTAATATGTACTATATTATGTATGCTGTTCTCAATTTATTTTCAAGATATACTCACAATGTAACGATCAGCAATATGTCACTTCTAATATCTGTTGTACACAATTATATTATTGTACCTGTTGAAAAACCTCAATAAAAATATAAAAAAATAACCAGCTGCATTCATCAACCATTTAAAATAAACTTAAATTAAAATTAGGCAAATTTGGACACAGGTACAATTTCATTGTGAGGTAAGCATAGATGCTGCACTAGACCAGGGGGTCAGCAAACTTGGCTCTCCAAATGTTTTAGAACTAAATTTCCCATGATGCTTAAGCATCATGGGAAATGTAGTTCTAAAACAATTGGAGAGCCAAGGTTGCTGACCCCTGTACTAGACGGACAGGGGCCTAACAAGAGTTCAACCCATCTTAAAGGGATAGTCTAGTCAAAATGAAACTTTGATGATTCAGATAGAGCAGCAATTTGAAGCAACTTTCCAATTTACTCCTATTAATTTTTCTTCGTTCTCTTGGTTTCTTTATTTATATTTAAAGGGACAGTCAAGTCCAAAAAAAAAACTTATGATTCAAATAAGGGGGATGTCATTTTAAACAACTTTCCAATTTACTTTAATCACCAATTTTGCTTTGTTCTCTTGGTATTCTTAGTTGAAAGTTAAACCTAGGAGGTTCATATGCTAATTTCTTAGACCTTGAAGGCTGCCTCTAATCTGAATGCATTTTGACCACTAGAGGGCATTAGTTCATGTGTTTCATATAGATAACATTAAGCTCATGCACGTGAAGTTACCTAGGAGTGAGCACTAACTAGCTAATATGCAAGTCCATCAAAAGAACTGAAATAAGGGGGCAGTTTGCAGATGCATAGATACAAGGTAATTACAGAGGTAAAACCTGTATTATTATAACTGTTGGTTATGCAAACCTGGGGAATGGGTAATAATCTATCTTTTTAAACAACAAAAATTCTGGTGTTGACTGTCCCTTTAAGCTAAGGAGCCGGCCAATTTTTGGTTCAGAACCTGGGTAGCGCTTGTTGATTTGTGGCTACATTTAGACACCAATCAGAAAGCGCTACCCAGGTGCTGAACCAAAAATGGGCCGGCTCCTAAGTTTACATTCTTGATTTTTCAAATAAAGATAGCAAGAGAACAAATAAAAATAGGAGTGCATTAGAAAGTCACTGCTCTATCTGAAATCATGAAAGTTTAATTTTGACCAGACTATTCCTTTAACTCTTAAAGAATGCAAATAAAAATCTTGCTCAGACTAGAAGTTAATAAAAGGTTTGACATTTTCTTAAAGAAATAAAATAAAAATGGCACCCAAACTTAAGGGGCCCTAGCACCTTAACTACAAGCGTCTTTACGGGGAATGGTCCCATCTCTATGACCCCTATCTGGATCGACCAGGGATGGGTGGATGAGAGGACAACCAAGAAGATACTTAAATTTAAAATCAGACTGCTTTTCTATACATTTTGTTTTCCCCCAGAAGGTGATTTCTGCTTTGTTCTAAAAAATCTGTTCATAGTTAGGGCTAGATTACAAGTGGAGTGCTATTAAATTCTCCCGCTCAAGCGATAAAGGGACAGGAAACCTTAAAGTTTTCGGTCATGATTTGGATAGAACATACAATTTTAAACAACTTTCCAAATTTTCGTCTTATCAAATTTGCTTCATTATCTTGTTATCCTTTCATGAAGGAACAGCATTGCACTACTGGCAGTTAGCTGAGTCAAATGTGTGCAGGCACCAGTCAGCAGCTAGCTCCCACTAGTGTAGGGACCATTTTCTGGAATGAAGCAGTCTATTGGATAGCGAGACTTAAAACAGAACCTGTGGCCCTGAGGGATAATATCAAGTACCCACGGATCCCAGACTGACCAGGCCCAATCCTTTCCAATACAAAGAAAGTCTGTCCCCTACATGGGCTGTCGCCCAATCAGGTTTAACTCCCTCAATATGACTAGCAGACTCATGGTGATCCTCAGAGCAGCCCCACTCAAAAACGTTTGCACACCTCTCCACCGGCTTACCTGCTGGACACTGACCAAGGGAAACCCCACTGTAACCCCTAACTGGATTGACAGGGTCCTTTAAAGTCTGACTAACTAAAGTCCTAGACAAAAGAGAAAGTGCAACCTCTTCCAGATAAAAGTAAAACTTCTTTATTAGATAACGGATAAAAATTCCAGCAGCAGGAAAAAGATAGACAAGGTGCAGGGTATGAGTAGTTTCGGCTTGTGGCCGTAATCGTAAACCTAACACACCATAAAACATGATTGATTTAAAAAAGGTACACTACTCTAGTTGGTTGATTGACCTAGCGGGTTGGAACTCATGTTTTGCAAATTTAACTCTTAAGGTACCATGAGTAATCACATAACCATTAGTAACACATACTTTAAAATTAACAAAGGCATCAAATAAATGTTGGTTAAAACAATACTGTACATGATAAATTCAAAACCTTCAAAACTAAACAATATCTCACAAGCAGAGTTTGTCACTAAACATATTTCGATAAACTGCTAACCAAAAAAGGTAGGGATATTGTATTGCCTCTCTATTATACCTAGAATCATATGGTAGCAAATATATATATTTAATTAGAACAGTACATTCTGCATGTAAGAAGGTTGTTAAAGAAAATATATATATATACATATACACACATACACACATATAAATTTTCCCAACTCTTTGGTAATATTGAAGTATCATGTATGACTGTGAAACCCTATATTGTGATTGTACATATAGGTGTATGTATTGCAAACTACTAGATTAGCGATATGTACCTTACATGAGTTAACATATTATGAAGACTGACTATAAGTCACTTTAAACAGAATTATATACATGTCCCATCATATATAATTATATCACTTCTAATAGATAATTTAAATGAGTATGTATGTATAGAAGTAATGTAAGATAGAACATATATACAATATAAGGGGTTCAATAAAAAGAAGGCATATGGTTTTACACAGTATATTATAGATAGCCAATGTCAATACTAGGGGGTATCAACCGCAGGCGACACAATGAAACGTGTAAAGGGCATCAAGTGTACTAGAGGTAGCAGAGGGTCCCAAACACCAAGACATAGAATATTTCTGATCGACTGAATCTTAGGTTTAAAATGCGTGAATGTACTACCAGTGATTAATTAGGTCAAATTCAGAATTATAACCTTCTGGTATCTGTGTCCTTAATTTGAATATCCAAAAAGTCTCTTGTTTGGCTAAGAGCTTATCCTTGTCACCACCCCTAGGGGGTTTCTTTATAGCTTCAATAGCTCTCCATTTAAATGTGGTGACATTGCATTGATGTGTTTCTATAAAATGTTTGGAAAGTGCTGAACATGTCACTTTATTCTTAATGTAACCTAAATGCTCTCTTATTCTGGTGCGTACATCCCTACTGGTTCTACCAATATACTGGTGATGATGTTGTGTGCACTCTATTAGGTATACTACATAAGGTGTCGAACATTTTATAAGACCATTTGTTTCAAATATTTGATTTGTAGTGCAGGAATAGAATTCTTTGCCTTCAACCAAATAGTCACAGGCTTTACATCTTCCATCGCCGCATTTATATGTTCCCTGAATACTTAACCAAGAACGTGGGCGTTTAGTTGATGGCAATTGTGTTGGAGATTGAATGTTACCTAGGGTTATGTTTTTAGAATATACGCATTTAAAACCCTTATTTGTCACCTCTTTCAGTGCCCTGTCTTCATAGAGTATTGGGAAATATTTTTTTAGAATAGCACAAATTTCGTAATATTCCGATGAATATTTCGTGGTGAACATAGTTCTATCATCCATTGTATTCCTTGGTCTGTGTTCTAGGGCCTCCTGCCTCCCAACATTAGCCACTTCCTTAGCCACGTTTCTTACCATCTCCGGTCGATATCCCCTTTCAATTAATCTATTGACCACACATTTACTTTCATCAATGTAGTCACTTTCAGAGCTACATATCCGTTTAGTACGTAATAGTTGCCCTCTTGTTATTCCTTTGAAAACATGTTTGGGGTGCGAACTCTTATTGTGTAGAAAAGTGTTGCCTGATATTGGTTTCCTATATAGTTTGGAAGTTATCAAACCTGTTTTAGGATTACCCATCAATGTTACATCCAAGAAATTAATTGAGACTTTATTCCATTCACTTGTAAAGTGAACTCCATTGTCACAATTGTTCAAATACTGTAGAAAATTGTATGCATTCTCTCCATCTGATGACCATATAATTAATAGGTAATCTATGAACCGTTTATATAGAGAGATATGCTTCTTGAAGGGGTTACTATCTGCATAGACAAAGGTTCTCTCCAGCCACCCCATAAAGATGTTTGCATAGGAGGGGGCGAACGTCGCCCCCATGGCTGTTCCCTGCTTCTGCAGATAGTAAACCCCTTCAAACATGAAATAATTGTGTTCAAGTAGATATTTTGTAACTCTAAGGATATATAGTGTAGCTTCACTGTCTATACCATAGATGGGTTCCAAAAAATGTTTGATGGCATTGATTCCCATATCCTGGGGAATGCTCGAGTAGAGGGCCACCACGTCAATGGTTAGCCAGCTAGAATTAAGGGACCACGTAGTATCCTCTATCATTTGTAGGAGATGAGTGGTATCCTTAATATGGCTATATAGTGTCTCTACAATAGGCTGCAGAATGGCATCAAGCCATTCTGACAAAGGCTCCAGAAGGGACCCTATGCCGGACACAATAGGTCTGCCTTTTATGTTGGTCAATCCCTTGTGGACTTTGGGTAGATGGTGAAAAATGGGGGTAATTGGATTTCTCACATATAGATACTGCATAGTCTCTCTATCCATAAACCCCCAATTCACACCATCATCCAACAAGTCATACAATTCTTTTTGGAATCTTCTGACCAGATCATATGTGAGTATCAAATAAGTATTTGAGTCTTCAAGCTGTCTTAATGCTTCAGCAATGTAAGCATCTTTATTTAAGATCACAACACTTCCCCCCTTATCTGAATTTTTGATTGTTATTGACTTGTTGTTTTTAAGCTTACTAAGGGCCTCTTTCTCCTTAAGGGATAAATTGTGTCTGGTGTTCCCATTTGCCTGATGTAACACTGTAAGGTCCTCAACAACACGTTTATGGAATAATTCCAGTGCTTGGCCCCTGCTTTGTATGGGATAAAATTGAGTGATATATATGTGAGAAATCCAATTACCCCCATTTTTCACCATCTACCCAAAGTCCACAAG
>NW_026511347.1:0-65935 GCF_027579735.1 Bombina bombina | reverse complement strand
ACTGGGGAGCCATGACGATCCAGGATTCGCTGGAGGGTTACTGGGTCATAGTATAACTCGATGTTGGGGACTCCCAAGCCTCCTGATCTGGATTTGTGATATATTGACTGCCTATTTATTCCGGGTTTTTTGTTTCCCCCAAATGAAAGTCAGTAAAATGTTCTGTAATTGTTTTATATAGTGATTTGGGAGGGTAATTGGTAATGATTGTAAGATGTAAAGAATTTTTGGTAAAACAGTCATCTTAATTGATTGTATTCTGCCCCACCATGGTAGATGTTTTGTGGCCCATAATTTTAGGTCACTTTCAATATGTTTCAGGAGGGGTAAATAATTGGCTTTGAAAAGTGCTTTCGGACAGGGGGTAAGGTGAATGCCTAAGTATTTGATGGTGTTGGGTTGGATCTGTAGGGTGCTAAGAGTTTGCAGAAGTTGTAGTTCTGTTGTTGACAGTGAAATGAACGGTATATACTTTTTTGCAATGGGAAAACGTACATTAAAGGGATATGAAACCACAAATTTTTCTTTTATGATTCAGATAGAGCAAACTATTTTAAACAACTTTCCATTTTACTTCTATTATCTAATTTGCTTCATTCTCTTAGGATCATTTGTTAAAAATCTAGATAGGTTCAGGAGTTTGGAGCTAGCTGCTTATTGGTGGCTGAACTTGTATGCCCATTTTATTGGCTTACAAATGTGTTGTTCAGTTAGCTCCCAGGAGTGAATTGCTGCATCTTCAATACAAGATACCAAGAGAATGAAGCAAAATTGATAACAGAAGTAAATTGGAAAGTTGTTTAACCCCTTAACCACCAAGGACATGCTAGGCACATCCTACAAAAAACGGTCCTTAATGTGTTTCAAGCAGTGGAAGCGATGGTGATCGCTTCAGCCGCTTTCAGGGTATTGCAGTGATGCCTCAATATTGTGTTGAGCCTGTAGAGCTGTGCCTGTACTGTATATGGAAAAGAGGAGAGGAAGGGGGAATAAAAAATACATGTTGTTAAAGGGATCTGGGAGGGGGGGGCAGGGTATTGAGGTGGGGCAGCTACACTACAGAAAAATAGGGTACTTTTTTATTATCTCCTAAAAAAAAGCCATGTTTTGACTAAACTGGGTACTGGCAGGGATCCAACATTGCATAATAAATATATATAAAAAAATAATTAAAAAAGCCTTTTATTTTAGTACTGGCAGACTTTCTGCCAGTACTTAAGATGGCGGTGACAATTGTGAGGTTTGGGGAGGGAAGAGAGCTGTTTGAGGGGGGCTCAGGGAGGGATCAGGGGGTGGGATGTGTCAGGTGGGAAGCTGATCTCTACACTAATGCTAAAATAAACCCTACAAGCTACCTAATTAACCCATTAACTGCTGTAAATAATACAAGTGTGGTGCGCAGCGGCATTTAGCGGCCTTCTAATTACCAAAAAGCAATGCCAAAAATGACGTCTGATTTGAGTCTTCAAATTCAAATTAGCCAATCGGATGAGAGCTACTGAAATCCTATTGGCTGTTCAAATCAGCCAATAGGATAAGAGCTACTGATATTCTATTGGCTATTCAAATCAGCCAATATAATTTCAGTAGCTCTTATCCTATTGGCTGATTTGAACAGCCTATTCAGTGTACGGTGGAGATCGTATGAAGAGGATCCTCCACGCTCCATGGCTCCGCGGTCGCCGGTCTTCACTTCCAGGCTCGCTGGTCTTCAGCTCCACGGTCATCGGTCTTCAACTCCGCCCTCCACTCCGCGCCGGCTGGTTCCTGGAAGAAGAAAAAAGAGGTCGCTGCTTGGAAAAAGACTTCACCGCCTGGAACAGGACCTTCTCCGCCGGTCTTCAGGACAGGTGAGGACCACTTGGGGTTAGATTTAGGGTTTTAAGGGTTTTTTGAGGAGGTTATTTTATTTAGATAGGGTGGGCAGAAAAGAGCTGAATGCCCTTTTAATGGGGTAGTTTAGGGTTTTTAGTGTTAGGTTATTTTTTGGGGGGGGTTTGGTGGGTGGGGGGTTTTACTGTTGGGGGGGCTTTGTGTATTTTTTGCAAAAAGAGCTGATTATCTTGGGGCAATGCCTTGCAAAAAGCACTTTTAAGGGATACTGGTAGTTTATTATATTAGGAGGTGTTTTTATTTTGGGTTTTTTTTTTATTTTCGTAGGGATTAGGTATAATTTTTTTAAATTTTGTAATTTTCTTTATTATTTTCTGTAATCTTAGATTTTTTTATTTTCTGTAATTCTAGCTTAAAGGAACAGTCTACTCCAGAATTTTGATTAGACTGCCCCTTTAATTTATACTTAGTTTATTTGTATTTTTAAAGTAGTGTTAGTTTTTTGTAATTTAAGAGTAACTTTAGTATTTTGTAAATTAGGTAATTTTGGTTCATTTAGGGGGTGTTAGGTTAGGGGTTAGGTTTATTGCGTTGTGGGCTATGGCGGTTTAGGGGTTAATACTTTAATAGGTGTATTGTGTTTTGGGCTATGGCAGTTTAGGGGTTAATACTTTAATAGGTTTATTGTGTTGTGGGCTATGGCGGTTTAGGGGTTAATACTTTAATAGGTGTATTGTGTTTTGGGCTATGGCAGTTTAGGGGTTAATACTTTAATAGGTTTATTGTGTTGTGGGCTATGGCGGTTAAGGGGTTAATACTTTAATAGGTTTATTGGATTGTGGGTTAATGGCGGATTAAGGGTTAATAGTTTTAATAGGTAGTTTGCGATGTTTGGGTTGGCGGTTTTAGGGTTTAATAATTTAGTTATTACTTGTGGTGTGGGTTTGATGGCGGATATAGGGGTTAATAGACTTTATTAGTTATTGCGGTGGGGGATTGCGGTTGACAGGTAGATAGACATTGCGCATGCGTTAGGTGTTAGTTTATTTTTGCAGGCATTTTTGGGAGTTACGGTGCTCCCATACTCAGCGCAAGGCTTGCTACGGCTGCCTTTTATGGCGAGGTAAAAATGGAGTAAGGTTTCTCCATTTTCGCCACGTAAGTCCTTGCGCTGGATATTGGATACCGATTTGCGACGCGGTTCTATGTTAACTTATGGGAGTATAAATTGCGGGCGACGGGGTGAAATATACGCGCGTAACTTGTATGTTATGCCGTATATGTGATACCAAAACAGCGCAAAACAGCGGCGATGCTACATATTGGATCGAGTCCTCGCTATTTCTAAGATCAGGACAAAGTTTAGAAACTATTTAGCATGGGTGTTTTCTGGTGGTTGTAGATGTGTAACAGATTTTGGGGGTCAAAATTAGAAAAAGTTTTTTTTTCATTTTTTTCATCATAGTTTTTTTTTCATTTTAAATATTTTTATTGAGGTGACCATAAAATCACAGGGTAAACAGTAGTACATTCTTGTGAATCAACATTTCACGAAACAATAATGACAAATATTACTATAGAGAGGATTAAACTCAGATGGGCCAATAAGGTAGCAATCCTCAAGTATTAGTCCTCCGCACCTCATTTTATGTTTAGTCGCAGTTGTGTCTATATTGCTTTCCCGGTCCTCAAGTAGGACCTATATTCTAAAGTTTAGTGGTAGACACAGGATGGTTCCTTAACACACAGACTAGTTATTATTTTGTCAAACAAAAATTAGAAGACAGTGCATAAAAACAGGCTCAAGGCAGTGGCACACTCAGTGTACCATTCATATCAAATTTCACATACAAACTGTCTAAAGGTAACATTGCTCGCTGCTAATATGTGTATAATGACTCTGAGTGTAAGTTATTATTTTAATTAGACCCAAAGAGCAAGTTCAAGGCTCCTTGGGCAGGGCAGAGGCTGCTTAACTCTGCCAAAAGTGGGATACCAGTAGGACCTGGCATTGGATATTCCAGTTAGCACTTAATACTTACATACTAGCAGGGATTAAGGTATTACATTAGTACCTTCCTTGAGCTAAGCCTATATCCTGTATGGACCTATGGGGTCAGATATACGTGGCTCTTTGCTGTATGCGGGGAGTTGGGAGTATCCCCTGCTCATTAAATCAAAATCGGGTCTGTTGAGCCAGGTTACTATCATAGCCAACAAAACAAAATAAAAAAACCAGCCCTATATGGGTGAGTGCATAAGTACCACATCTTAGTTGTGTGTAAAATCTGTTTAAATATACTTTCTGCATTATAGGCGCTAAAGTGGTATAAGGCGGTGTAATCAAAATAAACTTCCAGTGTGTTTATGTAAATTAGTGGTCTAAGAGCACTGTGATAGATAGAGCCGCTCAGAAGTATAATCCAATTAGTAATCCCTACATATATATATATTACCCCCGTTCACAGGGGGGGGTGCTGGTGAGTGTTGTAGGCCGCACACTGTTCTATCTTCTGTCTCCCTCAGGTCTTAGGAGTCCCAATCAGCAAAATTTTAATATGTGTCTGTTCTGCCTGTGGTTAGACATTCAAATAAAATCTCGATAGTGTAGATTTCTGCTGGGATCAGAAATTATTTAGCCAAAACTGCTTATTCTTAACAGAGCTCCTTCACTATAGTTCTAGTCAGCTCGGCGGTTAGCTCCACCCCCCTTTTTCATCATATTTTATAATTTTTTTTATAGTATATTATATGATATGATAAAAATAATAGTATCTTTAGAAAAACTATATATAATATGTGTGAGTACAGTAAATGAGTAAGAGGAAAATTACAGCTAAACACAAACACCGCAGAAATTTAAAAATAGCCCCGGTCCTTAACTGTAAGAAAATTGAAAAATGGTCTGGTCACTAAGGGGTTTAAAAATGTATCTATCTGAATCACGAAAAAAAACATTTTGGGTTTCATGTCCCTTTATTGCCAGAATTTCTTTCCATTCAAATGTTAAAAAGAAGGGAAATTATGAAATTAATCTCCCTAATCAATTTTTATCTTGTTTTATTATTTTTATATCAGAAACACAGGATGGTGTTTTTTTCTTTTCTTTATTAAACAAAGTGATCACAATCTTACCAAGTCAAACACAGCTGAGGCGGGATAACTGCCACAAGATTTTCATTTCTATGGCTGTCGCCAAAACAAACTGATACACCAAACAAAACAACCACGCAAATCTAAAACTGTGAATTGGTGCTCTATTTACATTACATCAAATCCATATAGACTCAATGAGAACATAAATAAGGTAAATTGGTAGTTTGTTGCAACCAACTCTGCAGGATATGTGTCAGGATTAAAGGTGCTGGCCAGAAATCAGAACTCCAGGACTTCCATTGAAAATAACCAAGCACCAGACTGACGTTAGCAAGGTCCGCCATAGGTCTTAGCACCAAAATACCTGCAGGGTCACTTCCGACATCCAGGTTAGAAATATCACTACCCTTAGTGGAGTTGACCTTGATGTGCCAATTTTGTGACAATATTTTTAGTTGATAATTGGGGGTCAGATGAATTGTGATCACTAAATTAATGCTGTAGATGCATCTTATTGGTGAATTTTCAGATATATGCCTGGAACTGATACGCTCTTTTTCAGATACGGAAATTGTGTAATTGTCTTAATTGTGATCACTACGATGAAGAAAAATGTATATTGGGAGCAGTAAACAGATGATAAATATGACTGGAAATATTAGAATTGAACCCTTTATTATTGATTTCTCTGGGGTGGGGTAGTTTAAAAGGACATGAAATTTAAAATTGTTCTTTCATGATTCCGACAGAGCATGCAAGTTTAAAAAAATTCCAATTTACTTCTCTTGGTATCCTTTGTTGAAAAAGCAACAGTGTACTACTAGGAGCTAGCTAAACACATTGTGTGAGCCAATGACAAAAGGCATATATGTGAAGTCACCAATCAGCAGTTAATTTCTGTGGAGCTTAAAGGATAACCTGATCTCTTTTTTTCCCTCAGACCTGCTTAAAGGGACACTCCGGTCAAAATATAAATGCACATAGAAGAATTATATCTTTAAATAGAGACATATTTGCGATATGTATTGGTAAAAAATGATTCTAGTAAAAGTTATCACTGTTTTAGTGTTAACAGTTTTCTCTGCATGTGCATGTGTATAGCTAGATATTCTCAGGGTGCCAGCATTCTAAATACTGCAGCTGCTCAGAGCACCAGTGG
Source organism: Bombina bombina (assembly GCF_027579735.1). Taxonomy (NCBI): domain Eukaryota; kingdom Metazoa; phylum Chordata; class Amphibia; order Anura; family Bombinatoridae; genus Bombina; species Bombina bombina. The sequence goes on along the minus strand of NW_026511347.1, from coordinate 59,847 downwards.
GGCTTGTATGTCAGCAATTAACAAATTGCATCATTACCAGATGGTACAAGCACCTTAGCTTCTCTGAGCAAGTACTGTGTTAAAATGCTGGTGCACGGTGCATACTTAAATACACTTTTGAAACAGCTATAGCTTTTATTAGAAGCATTTTACTAATAAATGTGTATTACATAAATACTTCTATTCAAAACTGAAATATATACATGTGGATTCCAATTTTTGCTGGAATGTCCCTTTAAAGGGACAGCAAACACTTTAAGATTGTAATAAAAAAATGTGTAATTATGTATAAAAAATAAAAACTTTTCAATATATTTTTATTTGTTTTGTCCTCTCTTTTCCAGTAATTTAAAGGGTCATGAAACTTAAACTTTGTCCTTCCAGTGGATACAATGTTAAACAACTTTCCAATTTATCTCTCTTATCTAATTTGCTTAGTTGTCTTGTTATTTTTTGTTGAAAAGCATATCTAGGTAGGCTTGGGAGATAGGAGCTAGCTGCTGATTGGTGGCTGCATATCTATGCCTTTAGTCATTGACATACCAATGTGTTTAGCTAGCTCTCAGTAGTGCGTTGCTGCTCCTTCAGCAAAGAATACTACAAGATTGAAACAAAATTGATACTGAAAGTAAATTGGAAAGTTGTGTCCAAATATAAGCTCTATCTGAATCATGAAAGAAACATTTTGTGTTTCATGCCCCTTTAAGAGTTTTTCAATTTTGAGAACTGATAAAACACATTGCAGACTTCACAAGCCTAACCATGCACCATATTTCTCCATATTGGGCTTCAGTGGAGATTGTCAGATAAGGAACTGCAAAACAATAAAGAGTTTGCTAAAATAATAAATGTAGCTAGCCTTGTCTAATTCAGTTACAAATCCGGAAGGGCTTCTCCAAATAAGTGGTCGGTAGGGTTAAAAAACAGTTGCAGCAAATAAGGTGTTAATTGATTCCAAACATTTTCAAACTCACCCAGTATGCTGCAAGACTGCACAGGTGTTTACTGTCTCTTTAAGCTGTGTAACCTTATCTCCCTCTTCAATAAACTCTAATTTTAGCAAATTGTATCCTTAAAGGGACAGTCTACTCCATAATTTTGTTTAAAAAGATAGATAATCCCTTTATTACCCATTCCCCAGTTTTGCATAACCAACATGGTTATATTAATACATTTTTTACCTCTGGGATTACCTTGTACCTAAGCCTCTGCAAACTGCCCCCTTATTTCAGTGTTTTGACAGACTTACAATTTAGCCAATCAGCGCTATTTCACAAATAACTACACAGGTGTGAGCACAATGTTATCTATATGGTACACATGAACTAGCACTGTCTAGCTATGAAAAACTTTCAAAATGCACTGAGATAAGAGGTGGCCTTCAAGGGCTAGAAATTAGCATATGTGCGTATCTAGTTTTAGCTTTCAACAAAGAATGCCAAGAGAACAAAGCAAATTTGCTGATAAAAGTAAATTAGAAAATTGTTTAATTTTGACTTGGGTGTCCCTTTAATTGATGTATCCCAGTGACACATGAACTTAGTCATTGTCTTATTAATAATGATCTATTATCTCTATATAACACGTTTAACTGGAAACAATTCTTATTTACTTGGCTTTTTTTGCCAGACATACCGGAAATGTAAAAAATAAAATAAACAGTTCCAATCATTATACGATACCAGAACAAAGTATTATTTACCAGTTAGGTAGTAGCAGCACGTGAGGATGATTTAGTGGCAGCGAAACCAGATTTGTAACAGTTGTTGGCACCTAAATATTCACGCTTCTAGGAAGAGGCAGGTTCTTCTAGTAAGTAAAACTGTTTGTGTAAATCAGAAGGATCCTCTTCCAGAAAATAGAAATGATCGATAAACTATTAAAGGGATATAAAGTCAACAGAAAGAAAAAAAGGTTGTTTAGCTGCTAATTGCTAAGTATGGTATTATGCACAATTATTATGATTTATTTGTATAGGCGCAACACAAAATTTCATAGCACTGGGTACAGATAGGGATATACAATGACAAAGATTTGTGGTAAGATACAAATACATAACAGACTAAAACCAGGATCGACAAATCGGTTAAAATTTAGGAGCCAGTAAGAATATTTAGGAACCATGTGCACTTTTAGGAGCAAAAACAGTTGGTATTTTGTATATATATGGAAAATAAACCAAAAGTTAGGAGCCAGGGGTAAATTCTAGGAGACAGTGGTTCCCCAGGCTTTTGGGATTGTCGAGCCCTGGACTAAACAAAACTAGTAAAAGAAAAGGAGAAGTCCTGTCTCTGAAGAGCTTATAGTCTACAGGTTGAGGGTGCAGAGAAATAAAGGATTGGGTAGCTTTGTCACCATTGGGTGTAGTTGCAGTTGCAAGTCAGGGAAGTTCAATATTTATTTTGGGTAGGATGAAAAACAGTTAGAGGTGAGATGATAACGCCACCCTGAATATGTGGGTTTTAAAAGAGAGTCTGAAGCTATACACGATTGGAGACAGTCTGATGGAGCGGGGTAGAGTTCCAGAGGACAGGAGCAGCACGTGAGAAGTCTTGGAGCCGAGAGAGGGAAGTACGTAGGTCAGAGGTTGATCACAGAGGGCGGTCGGGTAGTATTTGGAGATGAGTGAAGAAATAAATTTGGGAGTGAGGCTGGTTAGTGTAGGGACTGGCAGAGAAGGGTAACTGATGTAGAACGGGCAACTTAGGTGGATGAGTCTAGCTGATGTATTCATGATAGATTGCAGTTGCAGTATTTGGGGAGGCCATTTTGGAATAGGTTGCAGTAGCACTAGGATGATTGACAGACAAGCACAATAACCTCAGCATTCTATTGACTTGTGTGTCCCCTAAATTTTTATAAACATAAAGTTTTAATTAATAAAATATAATTTGACTTTTCTTCCCATGTTTTTTATGTGTTTGAAACAGGATGAGCAACTTCCCAACACATAAGGGCCGCAGCAGGTCAATATTTTAGAAGCCTTAAAGGGACATGATACCCCAAATCTTTTTTTCCTAATTCAGATAGAGAATACAATTTAAATAAGGTTCTAATTTACTTTCATTATCAAATTTGCTTAGTTCACATGCTATTCTTTGTTGAAGAGATATCTAAATAGGTAGAGTGCATGTTTGTAGCACTGCATGACAGGAAATAGTGCTGCCATCTAGTGCTCTTGCAAATGTACTACATTGTTTGCAAAACTGCTGTCATATAGTTTTGCAGACACTTGCACTCTCCTGAGCATATTTTTCTGCTTTTCAACAAAGGATAACAAGAAAATGATATAATAGAAGTAAATTGGAAAGCTGTTCAAATTGTATTCTCTATCTGAATTACAAAAGAATGGATTTTATGTCCCTTTAACTTACTAAAACTTTCTTTAATAAAGAGAATATTTTAACATTATTTTGAGTACGGATATTTTATTTTTTTCATGTTGCTATTGCCATCTATCAAAAATGAATAAGGACCTCAAACAACCACTTTGGAGGTCCACCCTCTCTGGGACTCTCTCACCTACATCAAATCTATCATTATATGTAGACCTCTCTTTAACAGTGCTAGTTTCCTCTGGTAACGTCATATATAAAAACTGCACTCAATTTATTAAAGGGACAGTAAAGTCAAATTAAACTTCATGATTCAGATAGTGTATGCAATTTTTTTTTTATAAATCTTTTATTTACAACAATGCGTAATACATGTACAAGTAAATTTAGACCCCAAACGGGGTATTCAAAGGAAAATAATAAGATACACAGTAAATTGCATGTAATTTGATAACTTTTACAGGTTTCAATTACACATTATTGATTTTTCCATGTTTTATACAAAGAAAAAAACAGAACAAGACAAAACCAAACAGAAAAGAAACAAACCAAAACAAAGTCAGGGGGAGAAAGAAAAAAAAAAAAAAAAAAAAAAAAAAGGAGGGGGAAGGGAGGGAAGGAGCATGGGGAGTGGAAAAAAAGAAAAATTGTTTACCAGATTCCTAATAGGACCAGGTCAGAGTTGCGAAGATGATATATTAAATATTCAATTTCGGAAGGTGGGAGTGCTTTAATAAATGGTGACCATTTAAGAAAAAATCTAACAATCTCTTCTTCATTATCGGTGTTGATATCAAGTTGTTCGAGAGTGCATTGTTTTTTTAAACAATTTTTAATTTCCGAGATACTAGGAACTGTGTGCATTTTCCATTTTTTAGTATAAGATATCTAACAGTCAGTATGACAAGATTGATAAGTTTAATACCAGGTTGGTCCTTTCCCGATTTTAACATGAAAACTACATTCTTTGCTGATAGACGTATAGAAGTATCAGTAAGAATTTTACGAAGCCAAAATTGAACTTTGAGACATATATTTCTAATCCTTGGGCAGGTCCATATCATGTGCAGAAGGTTCGCCTGTGGGGAGGGAACACTTAGGGCAAATACTAAAGTTTATAGTCCCACATTTGAATCCCTTTTCTGGGGTGAAATAAGATATATACAGTAATTTCACGTGCGACTCCCTCCAATCCGCGGAAGGAGTTGCACGACTAACTTCTTGGATTGAGTTATAAGGTATTTTAGGATCCAATTCATAATTCAGTAGTGTAGCCCATTTAAGAGAGATTCTATCAGTGTTGATTGTACCTGTCTTAGAAATCAAGATTGTATAGGCGAGAGTGATTGATATAAGTCCATTTTTAACTAGTACTAGCCAGTTCTCAAGGGTACCTAAAGACCAGTTCCACCCATAATCATTTGTAAGTTTTAAAACATAATGTCTGGCCTGCAGGTAAGCAAAGAAATTTCTATGCGGGAGGTTAAATTCTGTTCTAAGCATATCAAATGACTTAATGCAGTTCTTTCCCCTGTCTAATAGCTGATGTACCTCAGATAAGCCCTCCTCCCTCCATTTTGCGAAGATAGTGGAGAGAAGAACCTGCTTGGAATTGAGGGTTCCCTGAAAATGGGATATACCTCGATACACGATATTCTATAGCTAGCAAGTTACAGATCTTTCTCCATGCTAAGATTGGATTGTGTAAGGATTTCGCTTTTTTTTTATTTCAGACGGAATACAAGCAGTATCAGCGTGGATAAGAGCCACAAGAGAGAGAGGACTCGAAATATTTTTTTCGAGATCGTTATCAGTCACATAGTTTTTTAAGAACAGCCAATCCGTCACTATGCGAGCTAAGAAAACATAGTTATAAAGTTTAAGATCTGGCAAGGCGAGACCACCATATTGCACTGGGAGAGAGAGTTTTGCCAAAGAAATTCTGGGCTTCTTATTCTGCCATAAGAAAGAGGTCAACTGGGAGTTAAATAACATTAATTCCTTCTTCTTTAAAAGAAGGGGAATATTCTGAAATACATATAGTATTTGGGTAAAAGAATCATCTTATATGCTGCTATACGTCCAGACAAGGAGAGAGGGAAAGAGTGCCAGTTTTTAAAGTATCTTTAACTTTATTTAGAATTGGGATTATGTTAAGAGAGTACCATCTATCTGGATTGGAAGATACAGTTATACCTAGATACTTAAAGGAATCATGAACTATAGTAAAGGGTATATTCATAGATGAGTTACCTGCTTGTTTAATCCAAGCAATTCGGATTTTGTTGTATTTATTTTATAACCAGCAAAAGATCCAAATTGTTGTACTATTGAAAGGAATCTAGGTATGTTGACGGAGGTATTAGACATGTATATAAGTATATCATCTGCGTAAAGTGAAATTTTTAATTCCTTGTTACGTATTTTTATTCCTTCTAGTTGGTGTCTAATGGATATCGCTAAAGATTCAATTGATATATTGAAAAGAAGAGGGGACAATGGGCACCCTTGCCTAGTTCCTCTGTACAAGGTTATGGGAGGAGATAATTGACCATTCACTATTAGACATGTAGAGGCCTTCTGATATAATTTTTCGATAAATTTGATGAAATTCCCTTTTAATCCAAATTGTTCCAAGGAAAATAGCAAATGATCATGATGTACTGAATCAAAAGCCTTCTCGGCATCTATGGCTAAAATGGCCATATCTAGGTTGGTTTCTTTGTGTAATTGTTCACAAACCTTCGCCTCTCATAAAGTAATCTATCGTAAGTAATAGCTGCCTAATTTTGGCTGCAGAGTTTCTATTCTTCATGAAGCCAGCCTGGTCCGTATTGATAATGGTAGGGAGAAGAGATTGGAGACGTTGGGCCAATATAGAAGTTAATATTTTGTAATCTGTATTAATAAGGGCGATAGGTCTGTACGATTCCTTCATAGCTGGATCTTTTCCCTTCTTTAATATCAGAGTCGTGTAAGAAGCTGAAAAATTAGATGTAGGCTCATTCCCATCAATGTATATATGGTTGAATAAAGAAGTAATATAAGGTGTTATAATAGGGGAAAGTATCTTATAGAATTCATTGGGGAGTGCGTCTGGACCAGGAGCTTTATTATGTGGAAGATTTTTAATTAAGTTAGACACTTCTAATTCGGTAATAGGAGAGTAAAGATCCTGGAGTGATGAGGGCATCAGTGACGGGTAAGAGATCTTACTCCAAAAATCCTCACGCTCCTTAATATTAGAAGTTCTGAGGGAATATATGTCCTTGTAATAGTCAAAGAAAATTTGAATGAGTTCTTCTGATGTCCTAAACCTTTGGCCTTCTACTAGTAAAGAATCTATTACCTGGGAACCTACATCCTGTTTAAAGAGTTTGGCTAAGAGTTTGCCCGTCTTGTTCCCATATTTATGCAATTTTGCATGAAACCTAATATCTTTTTGTGTGGTTTTATATAATAGAAATGTATCCCTCTCTCCCAGTGCAGTAGTATATTTGGCCCAGTTCTGTGGGGTTTTTTCGATTAGGTACCGATTATATGCATTTGTAACCGTCCGTACTAATTGATTCTCTCGAAGTTTAAGTTTCTTGGTACGCCTAATAGTATATGACATAATCTCGCCCCTTAGGACTGCTTTAGCAGTCTCCCAGAATAAGTCAGGACGATTTCTAGCCTCGGCGTTAAATAGAGCGAAGTCACGACATTTAAGTTCGAGCCAATTTCTAAATTTAGCATTTGAGGCTAAGAAAGTAGGGAAAAAAAAACGATTATTTGTGGGAGTTCTAGCAATGCCGAGCTCAAAACAGATAGGAGCATGATCAGATATCGTAATAGGCAGAATTTGAGGACGGGCCTTCTGATTACATAATCTTTCATCCACAAGGAATAGGTCAATTCGCGAGAGGGATTTATGTGCTTTAGAGAGGCATGTAAATTCCCGAATATCGGGGTTATGAAGTCTCCAAATGTCGCGCACACGTAAGTTATTAAGCATTCTAGAAAAAGTTTTGACTCAAGATTATCTCTTTTTGTTTTTCCCAAAAAGCCCTTCTGCCTGAGCCTATCCATAGGATACTGGGGTGCCATATTGAAGTCCCCTCCCATAATCAGGAAACCCTCCGCACACGACATGAGCCTCGCCTGTAGAGTGTCCCAAAAGGTCAAATTAAAAACATTTGGAGCATATATATTACATAGCGTATATAACGTATTAACAATTTTAATTTTAAGGATAAGATATCTTCCTTCAAGATCTGTTTCATTATAGACAACTTCGTAGTTAAGTTTCTTACTAAGTAGGATGGCCACTCCTGCTTTGCGTGTTATACTAGGGGAAAAAAAGACCTCTTTAACCCATGTGGATTTGAGTTTAAGAACTTCTTCGGATTTAAGATGGGTTTCTTGTAAGAGTGCCACGGAGGTGTTAATTTTCTTAAGATAATTTATTATCGTTTTCCTTTTTATAGGAGATGTTAAACCACCTATGTTCCAGGATGTAAATTTAACTCTATTGTACATATATGTCATCTATAGGATTGGGGAGGGACAGAGAGAGGAAGGAAAAGGAAAGAGAGGAACGGGAGAAAAAAAAAAAAAAAAAAAAAAAAGAAATATAATGAAAAAACATACACATAACAGACGGCAATCGTCTATGTCGTCTGATTCCCAGCACTGAAGAACCCGAGACATAAATCAAAAAAATTAATCTTATGCTTTACCACTTAGCTCTAAGAGGTCACTAGGCCTGAAGAACAATTTTTATTAAAAAATAATTCTGCTGCAGAGGCAGTGTCAAAAAATTGTATAGTATTGTGAATCGCTAACCTAAGCCTAGCAGGATGTAAAATAGTTGCTCGGAGCCCTTTCTGTATGAATTTTGTACATATTGGAGCTAATTCTCTTCTTCTTAAAGCTGTTTCTGCTGCATAATCCTGGAATAATAGTATTTTAGTTTCACCCCAAATATATAGGCTGCTGTTTGCGAAAGGCCTGTAAAAAAGTAAGTTTGTCCTGGTAGTTCAAAAATTTAGCTATTATTGGTCTAGGTTTGGTGTTGTTTTTAGAAAGGGATAGTGATCCTATCCTATGTACACGTTCTACAATGATGTTGTGGTGGGTCTCAGGAAGTTTTAATAAGGCCGGAAGTATATTTGTGATTAACTTATTCAGATCTTCAAATTGTTGTAGTTCGGGGACCCCAATTATTCTCAAGTTATTTCGCCTTGCGCGGTTTTCTAGATCTTCTACTTTATTTTGTGCTTTAAGCAAGGCCACAGACATGGATTCAAGCTTAGTGTTATAAGTTAAAATGTTATCTTCCAGATCTGAAACTCTTTGTTCTATCTCAGTGAATCTTTCAGAGAATTGTTTAACTTCTGAGGTTAACTGAGCTATGTCCTGTTTGATCTCTAACTTAAGAGAATCAAACTTGGGTGTAAGAGCCGAAGAAATATTAAGGACTAGAGACTGCATATCGTAAGGCTCATGTAAGCTATGGAAGTCACAAGAAGGTGTCTGCGCCTCTGTTAGGGCTTCTGAAGCACTTTTCTGCTTTTTATCCCTTTGCCTAGCCGACATGACTGAGGGTGAATTTTTAGAGTGCAAGTGTAAAAATTTGTCCATATATTTGTGGGGTTGTGTGTTTAGTGAAGGGCAAAAAATGGGAAAAAAGAAGGGGGGGTAAGACCCCGGCGGGGGAAGGGAGAAAAAAAAAAAAAAGAGAAAAGGAAAGGGAGTGTGTGGGAGAATTAAAGTGTAAAAAATGTGAATTAGTGCGTGAAGGTGAAGAGAAAAAAAAAAAAAAAAGAAAAAATGTGAATTGCAAAAAAGTGGAGTGAATTAATTAAGAAAGGGAGACAGTCAAGTTGTCAGCAAGGGGATATATATTTATTTTATATATAGGGCCACTGTTACAGAGAGCTTCAATTGCTTATACTTAGTCTCCTCCTTTTACGCTTTCTGCTCCCTCCCTCCTTTCAATTCAGTATTTCTTAAATATTCTAGATAGGTTTTTGGGATACCTTTAGAGTAAATTTAAATGTAATTTATAGTTGCATATATGGTATGAGAAAAAATTAGATTTAAGGGGATAAGTGTATTGAATATGTCTTTCTGAGATATCTTAGAGTAAAATATATGGCCTATGTCTAATGTATGTAGCCCTGAGAGTTAGTGTCTATTTTTCTTCTCTTATCCCTCTCCCTCTCTCTCACTTTCCCCCTCCTTCTCTGTGTTCAATATAATTTTTGTATAGGTTCAAAATGTTACTCAACTAGAAAATTAAACATGTACTAGAAAATAGGTATACGTCATTACTGTTGAAATTGTATTTGAGCAAGTAATAGGTATTTAAGATATTTACTAATAGAAATCACAGCAAGCTATAAGGCCTATAGTTATAAAAAGACTCTTTTCAGCACTACGGTGTAGAATATACCTCCTGTATAAATAACTTTCCTTTAAAGTAAGCAAGACTAGTATTTCCAACTTCAGGAGAATAGTATATTCTAATTGAATGGATACTTATACAAAGAGAGGGAAAGACCTCACATCATACATCAACTTATACTTAGAGAGGTTTTGTTTTCTAACGTTACTTTTAGCTATAGAGGGGAACAAAAAAGGTGAGAAAGCGTGAGGTAGACACATATAAATATTGGTATATGCACCATATAAGATTTAAACAGATTGAGGTTATTCAGCTAAGTGTTAAATGGCTTTCTCTTTCAATACCTACACTTTAGCAGATATGTTATAAACAGGTTGCAACAATTAGTAACGTTGGTAGGTCTATTAAACTTAAGCTGCAGTAAACTTAAACTGCTTAGAGTAGCTTAACAATCTTAGGCCTAGATTTGGAGTTCGGCGGTAAAAGGGCTGTTAACGCTCCGCGGGCTTTTTTCTAGCCGCACCATAAAATTAACTCTGGTATCGAGAGTTCAAACAAATGCTGCGTTAGGCTCCAAAAAAGGAGCGTAGAGCATTTTTACCGCAAATGCAACTCTCGATACCAGAGTTGCTTACGGACCCGGCCGGCCTCCAAAACGTGCTCGTGCACGATTCTCCCATAGGAAACAATGGGACTGTTTGAGCTGAAAAAAAACCTAACACCTTCAAAAAAGCAGCGTTCAGCTCCTAACGCAGCCCCATTGTTTGCTATGGGGAAACACTTCCTACGTCTGCACCTAACACCCTAACATGTACCCCGAGTCTAAACACCCCTACCCTTACACTTATTAACCCCTAATCTGCCGCCCCCCGCTATCGCTGACCCCTGCATATTTTTTTAACCCCTAATCTGCCGCTCCGTAAACCGCCGCCACCTACGTTATCCCTATGTACCCCTAATCTGCTGCCCTAACATCGCCGACCCCTATATTATATTTATTAACCCCTAATCTGCCCCCCTCAACGTCGCCGACACCTGCCTACACTTATTAACCCCTAATCTGCCGAGCGGACCTGAGCGCTACTATAATAAAGTTATGAACCCCTAATCCGCCTCACTAACCCTATCATAAATAGTATTAACCCCTAATCTGCCCTCCCTAACATCGCCGACACCTAACTTCAATTATTAACCCCTAATCTGCCGACCGGAGCTCACCGCTATTCTAATAAATGTATTAACCCCTAAAGCTAAGTCTAACCCTAACACTAACACCCCCCTAAGTTAAATATAATTTTTATATAACGAAATAAATTAACTCTTATTAAATAAATGATTCCTATTTAAAGCTAAATACTTACCTGTAAAATAAATCCTAATATAGCTACAATATAAATTATAATTATATTATAGCTATTTTAGGATTTATATTTATTTTACAGGCAACTTGGTAATTATTTTAACCAGGTACAATAGCTATTAAATAGTTAAGAACTATTTAATAGTTACCTAGTTAAAATAATAACAAATTTACCTGTAAAATAAATCCTAACCTAAGATATAATTAAACCTAACACTAGACTATCAATAAAATAATTAAATAAACTACCTACAATTACCTACAATTAACCTAACCCTACACTATCAATAAATTAATTAAACACAATTCCTACAAATAAATACAATTAAATAAACTAGCTAAAGTACAAAAAATAAAAAAGAACTAAGTTACAGAAAATAAAAAAATATTTACAAACATAATAAAAATATTACAACAATTTTAAACTAATTACACCTACTCTAAGCCCCCTAATAAAATAACAAACACCCCCAAAATAAAAAATTCCCTACCCTATTCTAAATTACAAAAGTTACAAGCTCTTTTACCTTACCAGCCCTGAACAGGGCCCTTTGCGGGGCATGCCCCAAGAATTTCAGCTCTTTTGCCTGTAAAAGAATAAATACAATACCCCCCCCCCAACATTACAACCCACCACCCACATACCCCTAATCTAACCCAAACCCCCCTTAAATAAACCTAACACTAAGCCCCTGAAGATCTTCCTACCTTGTCTTCACCATACCAGGTTCACCGATCCGTCCTGAAGAGCTCCTCCGATGTCCTGATCCAAGCCCAAGCGGGGCTGAAGAGGTCCATGATCCGGTCAAAGTCTTCATCCAAGCGGGGCAGAAGTGGATCTTCCATCCGATTGAAGTCATCATCCAGGCGGCATCTTCTATGGTCTTCCATCCGGAGCGAAGCGGCAGGATCCTGAAGACCTCCAGCGCGGAACATCCATCCGGACCGACGACTGAACGACGAATGACTGTTCCTTTAAGGGACGTCATCCAAGATGGCGTCCCTCGAATTCCGATTGGCTGATAGGATTTAAGATCGGAATTAAGGTAGGAATTTTCTGATTGGCTGATGGAATCAGCCAATCAGAATCTAGTTCAATCCGATTGGCCGATCCAATCAGCCAATCAGATTGAGCTCGCATTCTATTGGCTGATCGGAACAGCCAATAGAATGCGAGCTCAATCTGATTGGCTGATTGGATCAGCCAATCGGATTGAACTTGATTCTGATTGGCTGATTCCATCAGCCAATCAGAAAATTCCTACCTTAATTCCGATTGGCTGATAGAATCCTATCAGCCAATCGGAATTCGAGGGACGCCATCTTGGATGACGTCCCTTAAAGGAACAGTCATTCGTCGTTCAGTCGTCGGTCCGGATGGATGTTCCGCGCTGGAGGTCTTCAGGATCCTGCCGCTTCGCTCCGGATGGAAGACCATAGAAGATGCCGCCTGGATGATGACTTCAATCGGATGGAAGATCCTCTTCTGCCCCGCTTGGATGAAGACTTTGACCGGATCATGGACCTCTTCAGCCCCCGCTTGGGCTTGGATCAGGACATCGGAGGAGCTCTTCAGGACGGATCGGTGAACCTGGTATGGTGAAGACAAGGTAGGAAGATCTTCAGGGGCTTAGTGTTAGGTTTATTTAAGGGGGGTTTGGGTTAGATTAGGGGTATGTGGGTGGTGGGTTGTAATGTTGGGGGGGCGGGTATTGTATTTATTCTTTTACAGGCAAAAGAGCTGAAATTCTTGGGGCATGCCCCGCAAAGGGCCCTGTTCAGGGCTGGTAAGGTAAAAGAGCTTGTAACTTTTGTAATTTAGAATAGGGTAGGGAATTTTTTATTTTGGGGGGCTTTGTTATTTTATTAGGGGGCTTAGAGTAGGTGTAATTAGTTTAAAATTGTTGTAATATTTTTATTATGTTTGTAAATATTTTTTTATTTTCTGTAACTTAGTTCTTTTTTATTTTTTGTACTTTAGCTAGTTTATTTAATTGTATTTATTTGTAGGAATTGTGTTTAATTAATTTATTGATAGTGTAGTGTTAGGTTAATTGTAGGTAATTGTAGGTAGTTTATTTAATTATTTTATTGATAGTCTAGTGTTAGGTTTAATTATATCTTAGGTTAGGATTTATTTTACAGGTAAATTTGTTATTATTTTAACTAGGTAACTATTAAATAGTTCTTAACTATTTAATAGCTATTGTACCTGGTTAAAATAATTACAAAGTTGCCTGTAAAATAAATATTAATCCTAAAATAGCTATAATATAATTATAATTTATATTGTAGCTATATTAGGATTTATTTTACAGGTAAGTATTTAGCTTTAAATAGGAATCATTTATTTAATAAGAGTTAATTTATTTCGTTAGATAAAAATTATATTTAACTTAGGGGGGTGTTAGTGTTAGGGTTAGACTTAGCTTTAGGGGTTAATACATTTATTAGAATAGCGGTGAGCTCCGGTCGGCAGATTAGGGGTTAATAATTGAAGTTAGGTGTCGGCGATGTTAGGGTGGGCAGATTAGGGGTTAATACTATTTATGATAGGGTTAGTGAGGCGGGTTAGGGGTTCATAACTTTATTATAGTAGCGCTCAGGTCCGCTCGGCAGATTAGGGGTTAATAAGTGTAGGCAGGTGTCGGCGACGTTGAGGGGGGCAGATTAGGGGTTAATAAATATAATATAGGGGTCGGCGATGTTAGGGGCAGCAGATTAGGGGTACATAGGGATAACGTAGGTGGCGGCGATTTGCGGTCGGAAGATTAGGGGTTAATTATTTTAAGTAGCTGGCGGCGACGTTGTGGGGGGCAAGTTAGGGGTTAAGAAATATAATATAGGGGTCGGCGGGTTAGGGGCAGCAGATTAGGGGTACATAAGGATAACGTAGGTGGCGGTCGGCAGATTAGGGGTTAAAAATTTAAATCGAGTGGCGGCGATGTGGGGGGACCTCGGTTTAGGGGTACATAGGTAGTTTATGGGTGTTGGTGTACTTTAGAGCACAGTAGTTAAGAGCTTTATGAACCGGCGTTAGCCAGAAAGCTCTTAACTCCTGCTATTTTCAGGCGGCTGGAATCTTGTCGTTAGAGTTCTAACGCTCACTTCAGAAACGACTCTAAATACCAGCGTTAGAAAGATCCCATTGAAAAGATAGGCTACGCAAATGGCGTAGGGGGATCTGCGGTATAGAAAAGTCGCGGCTGAAAAGTGAGCGTTAGACCCTTTAATCACTGACTCCAAATACCAGCGGGCGGCCAAAACCAGCGTTAGGAGCCTCTAACGCTGGTTTTGACGGCTACCGCCGAAATCCAAATCTAGGCCTTAGCGTTTCTAATGATAAGAAAAACATTGCTTTCTGATACAAAGAATCTCTTGTAGCGCACAGAAATATCAGCCTGTTAACAGGTATACTTATACAATCGACTTTTGCAACAGTTAGTTAATTGGGTAGATCCATGGCTAAGCAAAAACAAAAACCTTTTTAACTTATTATTAAGAACCAAAAGAAAAAAGTCCAGGAACACCTGTCGTGACCTATGGGGAGAGGTAACCAGGACCGCGGCAGATCTCCCTCTCGCAACACCGGTGGGAGGGAGAGCGCCAATTCAGAGAACAGAGCCAAGAACAATTTCCAGTTACCAGTCAGAAGAGTCCCGGCCGTGATATCTGTTACCAGCAGGAGAGAGGAGACAGGCGGTAATCTGCCGAAGCACAACCAGGCGTGGAGACAGTCCGCCCCCCTCGCGCAGCAACGGTGGGAGGGGGAGGCAGCAGGAACAGAAGCAGGACACTCAAGCTCCTCAGGTATGTCTCCTGTATTTCAAATATGGCAAAAGATACAGCACCAAGGACTCGCAGATCCAGGAAAGCGCACCAGGGCGCAGGGAAAGCCCTCGCCCCTCACGCAGCACCGGTGGGAGGGGGGGGGCAGAGAAAACAGCTTCAACCCAGGCAGACTCCACGAGTGTATTTCACTGTTCTTAGGGACAAAGATAGAACAGGCAGTTAAGCCCCTGATGTTTCAAGTAAAGTCATCTTTAGTTAGACAGCAATCTATACGGCAGATAGCAGGAGTTGCCAAAGATCAATCCCGAACAGGATGAGAGTGTAAGTTGCGCGGCTTTCTCAGCCGTGTAAAAAGAACCAGGACAGGTGAAGAGTAGAAGTGAGTACGTCTGTACGGTTCTAGGTAATAGAAGTACCAGCCAATTCTGTCAGTTTGCAGCAGAGTCTTGGAAACCATCGGTTAACGTACAGGACCGGGCTCCATGCAATCAGAGTACTTGCAATAGGAAGGCTAAGGTGGTAGGCAAAAGGTATGCTGATATTTAGACATAGTCGGGTCCTATCAGTAGCTGCAGAACGCAGCCTTAGTGCATTGTTATGGCACTATAGGGTTTCCGGAGCGATAGTTTCTTGCTCCAAGCCGCCCAGGATCAAAGGGTTTGGGCGCGAATCTCGCCAAGGGCTTGTGTGGAAAGTTAGATCAGCACAGGTGCGGCACCTGAGCACCTGACCACACACCTGTGCTCCTCCTCCGGAAACCCCAAGGGAATGTAGTGTATGCAATTTTAAACAACTTTCCAATTTAGCTGTTATCAAATGTGTTTAGTATACTTTGTTTATCCTTTGTTGAACACTAACTCTAGATAGGCTCATAAGAGCTCAGGAAAGTGCACGTCTTTAGTATCCTATGGCAGCAGTGTTTGCAACAATGTATAACACTGCTACAACATTATTGCAAAATAATGCTGCCATAGAGTACTAAAGACGTGCACACTCCTGAGCTCTTAAAGGGACAGCCCACACCAGAATTTTTATTGTTTTAAAAGATAGATAATCCCTTTATTACCCATTCCCCATTTTTGCATAACCAACACAGTTATATTAATATACTTTTAACCTCTGTGATTATCTTGTATCTCAGTCTCTGCAAACTGCCCCCTTATTTCAGTTCCTTTGACAGACTTGCAGTTTAGCCAATCAGTGCCTGCTCCCAGATAACTTCATGTGCACGAGCACAGTGTTATCTATATTAAATACATGAACTAACACCCTCTAGTGGTGAAAAACTGTTAAAATGCATTCTGAAAAGAGGTGGCCTTCAAGGTCGAAGAAATTAGGATATGAACCTTCTAGGTTAAGCTTTCAACTAAGAATACCAAGAGAACAAAGCAAAATTGGTGATAAAAGTAAAATGGAAAATTGTTTAAAATGACATGCTCTATCTGAATCATGAAAGTTTATTTTGGCGTAGACTGTCCCTTTAAGTGACTACCTAGAATTACCCTTTCAACAAAAAATAGCAAGACAACAAAGCAAATTTGATAACAGAACTATATTGGAAAGTTGTTTTCTTTTAAATTGCATGCGGTATCCAAATCATTAAAGTTTAAAGGCATTGCAACAACCCTCTAGGATTTCAGATAAAACACGTCCAAAACTGATGTCATGTTTAAAAGGCCGGTAGCCTGTTTTTTTTGTAGTTCACAGCAGTAATCCATCAAGTCAAACAAAGAGTGAGTTTTCAGCATCGAATCCAGAAATAAATAGCAACAGTCAATCTAAAACTGGTTCATTCCAGTGTATTCCACTCTAGCACTTTCCTTTACCACAATAACAACATCATCCTCATTACTAACCATTATAGCTTCAGCACACTCCAGGTGATCTTAATTAAACTTATTAAAGGGACAGAAAACCCCAAATTTGTAGTTTGTGATTTGGACAGAACATACAATTTGAAACAACTTTCCAATTTACTTCTATTATCAAATTTACTTCATTCTCTTGTTATCCTTTGCTAAAGGAACAGCATTGCACTACTGACAGCTAGCTGACCACATCTAGTTAGCCAATCACAAGAGACAAATGTGTGCAGGCACCAATCAGCAGCAGTTCCCACTGGTGTATGATATGTGCGTATTCATTTTCAACAAGGGATACTAAGAGAACGAAGCACATTTGAAAATAGAAGTCAATATAAAAGTGTCTTAAAATGACCTGCGCTATCTAAATCATAAAATTTAATTTTGACTTTCCTATTCCTTTAACTTAGTGAAAAAAGAACCCAGTAAAATCTGAACTGGATCCTGTACATGAATCACCCTGATAGTGGGTTGGAGAATTGGCTCATCCTTCTCTTCTGAACACTCTACCCAGGGAACCCATGATACACAATAACTAAAGATGTTACGTCAAACACCATGTTTTCCTGGGGCTGCCAGTATTATCCCACATATCAGGGTAGTCATTTCTGGGTCCTAAATGCACCCCATCCACAACTCTGTCTAGCACTCTGTCACAGAACAATAAAGTCAAAATTACACTTTCATGATTCACATAGAGCAGCAATTTTAAACAACTTTCTAATTCACTTCCATTATCAAAATGTGCACAATCTATTTATTTGCTCCTACTGAGCATGTGCAATAGTTCATGGTATATACGTATATGCATTTTGTGATTGGCTGATGTCACGTGATGCAGATGATTGGAAAATCTACTACTCATTTGAAAGCCAGACAAAGTGATCTGGCATTGTCTTTTTATTATGTATTTCATTTTGACTTAACTGTCCCTTTAATATATTGAGGGAAGGCAACTGAGATCCCTCATGGTTTTAGTGACAGCAGATATTAAAGGACCAGTAAATACAGTAGATTTGCATAATCAACAAATGCATGATAAAAAGACAATGCAATAGCACTTAGGGCTAGATTTAACAAGCAGAGGATGCTGCTGTCTCCACCCAAAGTTTCTGGCTCGGAAACAAAAGTTAACGAGCAGCGTCCCTAAGACAGCTGCTCCTTAACTTGTCCGCCACCTTTTAGATGACGGACTGCAGTCATCCCGATCTGATACGATGATTGACACCCCTCTGCAAGCAGCCGATTGGCCACAAATGTGCAGGGGGCGGCACTGCACAAGAAGATGCTGTTTGCATGTAGTGATGCCGGGCGGACATGATTCATACGACATTTAATAAATTGACCCCTAAGTCTGAACTTCATATAAGTAGTAGATTTCTTTCTTACACATTTAAAAGTTGTGTCTATTTCCACTCCCATTGCATCATGTGACAGCCATCAGCCAATCACAAATGCATATACGTATACTCTGTGAATTCTTGCACATGCTCAGTAGGAGCTGGTGACTCAAAAAGTGTAAATATAAAAGACTGTGCACATTTTGTTAATGGAAGTAAATTGGAAAGTTGTTTAAAATTGCCTGCTCTATCTGAATTATGAAAGATTAATTTTGATTTGAGTGTCCCTTTAAATCACTATATCAACTATATCAAAAAAGAACTTTGAATTTGAATTTCTTTAAGAAATCTGATAAACACCTCACCTTAATGTAATGTAAGCAGTTATATATTGACCCCTGGCTCCCCAACTCAATTTCTTGATAATTTGGCTGCCTAGCTACCTTATTTCCTCTCCTCGGACACCCCAGCCCTCATTCTTGGAGATTTCAACCTCTCTGTTAACAATCCAACTGCCCTGGGGCAATAAAACTCTCCAGCTCACTTCCTCTTACTGTCACAATGGATTGACTCTCCCATTCACAAAGATGGACACTCCCTACTTAAAAATTCCCCTTTTCCTCTTTCTGACCATCTCCTCACTTGCAGCATAACAGCACTTCCTACTACTCTCCCTCCAACTAACCCTTATACCAAATTCCACAGAAGCATTAAGACACTAGATCCTCAACATCTCTCAAACTCTCTCTTACCTCTGTTCCCTTCCATTTCTTCCTTTTCCTGCCTGACTAATCTATCTGTCACTACAACTCCACCCTTACAAGATTGGCCCTTGACAATTTGGTCCCTGATACCATAGCTCGGAACTCACACACTCATCCTCAGCCCTGGCATACTCCTGTGATATACGCTACCTAGGCAGATGTTCCCGCACTGCTGAGCGACATTGGAGAAAGTTTTGGTGTTCAGCTGACTTTCTTCACTACAAGTTTGTCTTGTGAAGAGATAAAAAGATAGAGCGCACAAAAGACTCAAGTGTAGATTTTATTCGAATATTTTACACACAAAATATATTGCACTTACTAGAAATGAAGTTTAAAACAGCATTCAGGATTCAACTCTCTTTCCTCTGCTTTAAAAACTGCTCCACACTGCAGCCTAGGAAGTCAGTGTCTCCAGGTGTTCTAGGTAAAACTAGCGTCTATAACAGGGCTTTCCGGATGCCCTTGTTGACTGCTTGTTTGCCAAAAGGAAGGAGCGGTTCAAGATTAGGTCGGAGCGTCGGACTTGTCAGCTGGTACCTGACGCGTTTCCCCCAGTCAGCGGCTGGGCTTTCTCAAAGGTAGATATTGGGTATAGTTCTCTTTGCTGCCCTCTTCCATTTAAAGGGCTAATGGCCAATCAAATTTGTAGGTGTGTTTTATTAGCCAATCTGAGGCTCCAAAATGTCCTATGCATTCTTATGGACCGGTGGCCAATCCTGTATCCAGGGGTGTGTGTTTACGAACCAATGGCCAATCAGAATGTCCGGGGGTATGTTTGCTTGCCAAACAACGTAATTGCTGGCTTCACTCCGTAGCACATAATATAAGCAAACATGATTAGACAGCAATACATTTCCGACATATTCATTTAACAACTAAAACAACATATTGCACTTAAACAATCGGTCACAACATTATTACAAAATTTCTATTATCGATCCTTAGTCAATTTGCGTTACATCTATATTATATCTCCTGTCATCACTCAGAGCGCAAAACTTTTCAAAGAGGTGACCATTATTTATTCTAATATCTAGATGTACCATGTATATCATATAATCAAATCAAAATACAGATTTAATGTTGCTAATACTTGCCACTCATAACATTTTTAATACTGGCTACTTTTTTTATATGTATATAAATATACCTAATGTTTGTATGATCCCTATAAATTATCTTTGGTTTCTTCCCTTACTCTGGATGTACTAAGTCTACACGGTATATACCTTAATGTATTTTTTAAGGGTTGCAAGATATGTTTAAAGCAACACTATCTTATAAAATCATAAAATTAATTATAAGTTTAATAGTAATATTAATATTATACTAATAAAGACTTACACTAAAAGATTACTAATTGTAAAATATTACCTAAATATACAATTTATAAAAGTACTCAAATCTAAAAATTTATGTAGAACATTTTATTTCTACTTAAAGAATTAATTTGATTTAATATGTGGTCTGTATAAAATTAATCTATATATAATTGTTATAAGATAGAAATACTTATACTTATATGAATGCAGCTACATCTATATCTATATTTAGGCCGTGAGGTTGTAATGTTTTTAATTTATAGATCCATTTTGTTTCCAACTTTCTCAATTCTAAAAGGCGGTTGGGTTTGGTTATGGGGACCCTGTCTATAACCTGTACCTTAAGGGAACTAGGATTATGTCTATGGCATTCCAAAAAGTGTTTTGGGACACTGTGGTTTGTCATCTTTTTATCAATGTTGTAAATATGTTCGTTAATACGCCGTCTTATTTGGCGTTTCGTGCGGCCCACATAAAGTAGGCCACACCCACACTGCAATAAATAAACCACATATATTGATTCGCAATTACTTCTAAATGAAATGTTGAAAGTTTCAGTTACTGAGTTGTTTGAGAATGTAGACACATATTACATCGGGACTTTCCGCATTTCATAGTTCCCTTCCACTCGCTCAACCAAGTTGTTCCAATTTTTTCAGTCTCTGTTTCACTAGCTTTGTTTTTTATAATTGTTTTTATCTTACTTGGAGCAAGCATGTTCTTAAGGCTTTTACCTTTCCGATAGTTGATGGTTGGTTTGTCCCCTATTGATGGCCCTAAGACAGGATCTAATTGAAGTAGCGGCCAGTGCTTTCTGATTATTCTTTCTAAACTCTTTGAGCCTTCATTAAAAGTTGTTATAAATCTTGGTGGATCTAATTTTGGTGGCTGTGAGTTTGTCATGTATAAGGGACCCTATCGCATTTGATTTAACTATTTTATCTTGGTTGATTATGTTTCTATCTTTTAAAATGGCCTTAGCTTTTGCAGCTTGTATAAGTTTCTGGTCATAACCCTTTTCCAGAAATTTCTCTTCTAATATTTTTGCTTCAATTTCGAAGTCAGTTTCATGTGTGCAATTTCTTTTTACCCGTAGAAATTGACTATATGGGACATTGTGTAACCATGATTTTCTAGGTGCACTTTTTGCTTGAAAAAAACTGTTTCAATCAGTATTTTTGCGATAGTTTTTTAACTGCTATTTTTCCTGTAGTGTCTGTAAAAAGTACTAAATCTAAAAAGTTTGTCTTGACCTCCTTCTATTCTGTCCTTAACCTCTCTAAGCAAGATTACTTCTCTACTCTTATCTCTACTCTTTCTTCAACCCCAAAACCTCTGTTCTCCACATTCAATACACTTATCCTCCCATCCCCCACCTCTTATTACTACTTCTCTCTCAGCAGGAAATAATCTCTCAACATACTGTACTAACAGTCTCCAACCACCCCACCATTTGCAAACGCCCAAAACCCAAAATGCCGCTCTTTTTGCCCTGTTACTGGGGATGAAACTGCTGCCCTTATATCTTCCTCTCACCTCACTACCTGTCCCATAATAAAGATACAATGCAAATTCACTTTGAATTTTAAATGAGTTGTACATTTTTGCTGACAAATGTCAAAGTTAGTTACATTTTCCTTCCTAATGCATAACTTGACAGCTATCAGCCAATCACAAAATGCAAATACGTATATCCTGTGAATCTTGCACATGCTCAGTTGGAGCTGGTGCTTTAAAATGTATGCATATAAAAATATTGTACACATTTAGATAATGGAAGTAATATGGAAAGTTGTTTACATTTTTGTACTCTATCTGAATTGCGAAAGTTTAATTTTGACGTGACTGTCCCTTTAAACTCCCTTCTTGATCCAATCTGGATTTCACCAACAACTCTCCACAGAGACAGCAATCATCAAGGATACAAATTGCCTATTTACAGCAAAATCCAAAGGCAACTTCTCTGTTAATCATTCTCGACCTGTTAGCAGCCTTTGATACTGTAGACCACCCTCTCTTGCTCCAAACCCTCCAATCCTTCAGCATTTGCCACACAGCCCTCTTTTGGTTCTCTTCCTACCTGTCTAACCGTACCTTTAGTGTAGCCTTTTCTGGCAAATCCTCTACCCCTTTATCACTTTCTATTTGCTACCACAAGGCTCTCTCCTTAGTCTCCTTCTCTTCACAATCTACACGTCATCCTTAGGTTCCTTAATAAAGTCCCACGGGTTTCAATATAATGTGTATGCAGATGACACCCAAATCTACCGTTCTGCACCAGACCTAACCCTTTCTTGCTAACTAGTGTCACTAACTGTACTGTACAATATTTAATCCTGGATGTTCTCTCACTACCTTAAGGTGTATCTCTCCAAAATTTAGCTCCTCATTTCCCTCCCTTCTTCCAAAATCTTTACACCCCCATAAATGTTAATAATAACATTAACCTAACCCCTCATGCCTGATACCTTAGGGTCAGCACTTACCACGGATCTCTCTTTCACTTTTCACATCCAGTCTTTGGCTAGTTTTTGCTGTTTCCACCTTTAAAAACATCTCCAAAATTTGCTACTTTCTCACACAAGACACAACTAAGATTTGAATCCAGTCTCTCATCAATTCCTGCCTTGCAACCTCACCCTATCTGGTCTCTCTAGCAGCTGTTTATCTACTTTACAATACATAATGAATGCCTCTGCCAGGCTGATTTTCCTTAAACATCGCTCCTCATCTGCTGCACCTCTCTGCTAATCCCTTCATTGGCTTCCTATAGACCCCAGAACAAAACACAAAATCCTGACTCTGACATTCAAGGCCCTCAATAACTCTGCTCCCCCCTTTATCTCAGACCTTGTTTCCAGATATTCTTCCTCCCATCCACTTCGCTTTGCACTCATGACCTCCTACTTTCCTCCTCTCTTGTTACCTCCTCACATTCCCATCTACAGGACCTCTCCAGAATGACCCTTCTTTTGTGGAACTCTTGGCCTCGTTCTACAAGACTCTCCCCTAATCTTCAAAGTTTCAAGTGTTCCTTAAAGACTTTGCTGTTCTCAGGGATGCATACAATGTATGCTAACCTTTTCTTACCTCTGTTCCTCTCCTACTTTTGTCATCCCCTTGTACTCCCTTAGCATATAAGCCTACAAGCCCAGCTGTGTTTTGTAGATCACCTTCATGAGAGCTGATTTACAACAGTGCAACTCTTGGGAGGGCCCTCTACCCATTGTCTCCCACCTTTGCATATTATACTAATGTTTATAGCGCTGCTGAATCTTTTGGCGCTCTACAAATAACTGATAATAATAATAATAAATAAGTTGTCAGGATAAACGCAGGTTATTCAATTTCCCAAGAGTTCAATTTCTGTGGTTAAGAAAAATTGTACTAATACTACAGATTTCCAGAAACAGAAGGTTTATAAAAATAAAAAAAGTTTTGATTCTCAAAATCAAGTATATATTTAGAGTTATATATTAAGTATAGATTTAGAGTTATATATTAAGTATAGATTTAGAGTTATATATTGAGTATAGATTTAGAGTTATATATTGAGTATAGATTTAGTGTTCTATATTAAGTATAGATTTAGAGTTATATATTGAGTATAGATTTAGAGTTATATATTGAGTATAGATTTAGTGTTCTATATTGAGTATATATTTAGAGTTATACATTGAGTATAGATATAGAGTTATATATTGAGTATAGATTTAGAGTTCTATATTGAGTATAGATTTAGAGTTATATATTGAGTATAGATTTAGAGTTATATATTGAGTATAGATTTAGAGTTATATATTGAGTATAGATGTATATTTATATATTGAGTATAGATTAAGAGATATATTGAGTATAGATTTAGAGTTATATATTGAGTATAGATTTAGAGTTATATATTGAGTATAGAATAAGAGTTATATATTGAGTATAGATTTAGAGTTATATATTGAGTATAGATTTAGAGTTATATATTGAGTATAGATTTAGTATTATATATTGAGTATACATTTAGAGTTATATATTGAATATAGATTTAGAGTTATATATTGAGTATAGATTTAGAGTTATATATTCAGTATAGATTTAGAGTTATATATTGAGTATAGATTTAGAGTTATATATTGAGTATAGATTTAGAGTTATATATTGAGTATAGATTAAGAGTTATATATTGAGTATAGATTTAGAGTTATATATTGAGTATAGATTTAGAGTTATATATTAAGTATAGATTTAGAGTTATATATTGAGTATAGATTTAGAGTTATATATTAAGTATAGATTTAGAGTTATATATTGAGTATAGATTTAGAGTTATATATTGAGTATAGATTTAGAGTTATATATTGAGTATAGATTTAGAGTTATATATTGAGTATAGATTTAGAGTTATATATTAAGTATAGATTTAGAGTTATATATTGAGTATAGATTTAGAGTTATATATTAAGTATAGATTTAGAGTTATATATTAAGTATAGATTTAGAGTTATATATTGAGTATAGATTTAGAGTTATATATTGAGTATAGATTTAGAGTTATATATTGAGTATAGATTTAGAGTTATATATTTAGTATAGATTTAGAGTTATTAAGTTAGAAAGAACAAGAGATTCTTCTAAAACAGAAAGAAAATACACATTATAAAACAATAAGATGCCATATAAACTAAACTGATCATATTGAAATAATGAAACACAATGATAATATTTTCAAGATCGGATGTTAAACCCCTATAGCAAGGATAACGTTTAAGTGGGAAAAATCCTTAATAGACATTGTTCAATATTGAAAGAGGATCCGTTCTTAGAGTATGTTCTGATCAAGAAAAATAGGATGATCAGGAGAATGGCAAAGAATGTAAAATATATCCTTTCCCCCCTCCCCCATAGAGCTATCTAATATAAATATATATGGAAAAAGAAATTACAGGAAAATAATAGCAGGTATTTTCTCATTCCTCCCTGGTATAATTGTGGGTGGTGTAAACATTGCACATTTTCCCCTAAGAAAGTGTGAACGTTTCAAAAAAGTGAAGATTTTTTCCAATTAAACAATTTATAAAATTTGATTCAGAATTTGTTATTTACCTTTAAAGTTTTATACGAAGCTTGAGATATGTTGAATGCACTAATTGCCCCTTTTAGGAAACAGATGTATTAACATGTGTATAGTATCAAAAATGGATTTAAAAAGACTATATCTTACCATTTTCGAAAGGGACATGCAAAATCTCTTGATGGATTAATAAGATATGGAATTGAACACAGTGGCATCTACAGGATTTTCTTATCTGGCGACATTTGACCGAGGCCCACCAGTGTTTTTGTAGGTGTGGTCGCAATAGGGCATGCAGGCCGTGGGTTGTGAGTCGAGTGGTCATGGGTGGTGGTTGGGCATTACATGGGGTCGAGATAAGGCAAACTCATGGGAGCAGGCTACGTATTTTTTAAATGTGACAAGACTTAGCCAAACACAGGAGGAAAGGGATTTGGGAGTAGTAATAGATAACAAGCTAAAGATGGGTGCACAAAGCAAGGCAGCGGCTTCAAAGGCTAATAATATACTAGCATGTATTAAAAGAGGCATTGATTCCAGGGAAGAAAGCATAATTCTGTCATTATATAAAGCCCTGGTAAGACCTCACCTTGAGTTTGGAGTGCAGTTCTGGGGACCGATTGCTAAAAAAAGATATTGCAGAACTAGAAAAAGTTCAGAGAAGGGCCACAAAGCTAATAAGGGGATTGGAGAAATTAACCTATGAGGAGAGGCTAGCCAAACTGGGTCTGTTTTCTTTAGAAAAAAGGCGCTTGAGAGGTGACATGATTACTTTATATAAATATATTCAAGGCCCATATACAGAGATGGCAAAAGCTCTGTTTATTCCAAGAAAATTGTTTCTGACAAAAGGTCATAATTTAAGGTGGGAGGAAAGGAGATTTAATCTCCTGCAACGGAAACGTTTTTTCACTGTAAGAGCAATAAAATTGTGGAACTCATTACCAAAGGAGGTAGTGAATGCCAATACCATAGAAACATTTAAAAATAGTCTGGATAAATTTCTGTATATAAACAAAATTCATGGATATGATTGCTAGTATTAAATGGTTCACCTTTTAATGGGATTATTTAAGGTTAACTGGAGCTTTTTTAAGTATTTTTGATTTGTATAGGTTGAACTCGATGGACTTCAGTCTTTTTTCAACCTTATCTACTATGTTACTATGTTACCTGTGCAAAATGGTAGTTGGCAAATGAGGGCCAGTCACAGTTGGGGGGCATACAGGGGGCCAGCCATTATGCTGGGGGGCTAGTGCCCACCTTCCCCTCTGGCAACCCCACTAATTGAAAATATTAAATTGTACAAAATAAGTGGTTACTGTGAACACTTATTGAACTAACACTTTATATTCACTTGGTTTAAATAATTACTGTTAAGTGTTATTTTTATCACTATTTTTCACGTTTTTCACTATTGTATTTTTTTTCCTTTTAAGATACCACTTAAGGAGGTTTTACTAATGAAAAAATAAATAAAATAATTATATATATATATATATATATATATATATATATATATATATATATATATATATATATATATATATATATATTAATAGGAATATCTTTATCAATTTGTTTTTGTTGTTTTTTTAATTGACATAAGTATGTTTTATTAAACAAATAAAAGGCCATATGACGTATTAACTATAAATGTAAAATGTTCTTGATACATGAAAATAATATTTTGACTGACTCAAACAGTGAAAACATGCAATATTATTGAATTTACTAAAGTCTAAATAGACGTCAGTAAAAAGCCTATATGCAGTACAAATACAAAATGCCTTTAATGGGTTATTGATATATTTGATCTATATTATTAATATATTTGCATGCAATAAAATGATGTTATTCTACAATCTGATTGGATGATAATGAAAAGCCCATATGCAGTATTAACTATAAATGTAAAATGCATACAAACAGAAAAGCGCTCTACCTGGAACGTACAACGGCTCAAAAGCTTGTTCTATGGCAAGCGCATATAAATCTAAAATGTCCTTAATACATGAAAAGAATAGTTTGACTTCATTTATAGACTATTGATATATTAAAATAACACATGTAATAACATAGGGCTTTTCCACTAACCTCTGATTGGAGGTCATCAAAATATGCAGTATAGGCTATTGATGTATTTAACTAACTCCTGTAATAACATAAGGCTATTTCACTATTGTACGCTCTGATTGGAAGTTAGAGAAAAGCCTGCACAAAGTTTCTATTAAACATATAACGTTTTATGAATTGATTGATAGCTATGTACCCCTAATCTGCTGCCCCTAACATCGCCGACCCCTATATTATATTTATTAATCCCTAATCTGCCCCCCCCCAACGTCGCCGCTACCTACCTACACTTATTAACCCCTAATCTGCTGACCGGACCTTGCCGCTACTCTAATAAATGTATTAACCCCTAAACCGCCTCACTCCCACCTCAAAAACCCTATAATAAATAGTATTAACCCCTAATCTGCCCTCCCTAACATCGCCGACACCTAACTTCAATTATTAACCCCTAATCTGCCGACCGGACCTCACCGCTACTCTAATAAATGTATTAACCCCTAAAGCTAAGTCTAACCCTAACCCTAACACCCCCCTAAATTAAATATAATTTTAATCTAACGAAATAAAATAAATCTTATTAAATAAATTATTCCTATTTAAAGCTAAATACTTACCTGTAAAATAAACCCTAATATAGCTACAATATAACGAATAATTATATTGTATCTATTTTAGGATTTATATTTATTTTACAGGCAACTTTGTATTTATTTTAACTAGGTACAATAGCTATTAAATAGTTAATAACTATTTAATAGCTACCTAGTTAAAATAATTACAAAATTACCTGTAAAATAAATCCTAACCTAAGTTACAATTAAACCTAACACTACACTATCAATAAATTAATTAAATAAACAACCTACTATTATCTACAATTAAATCAACTAAACTAAATTACAAAAAAAAACAAACACTAAATTACAAAAAATAAAAAAAGATTACAAGAATTTTAAACTAATTACACCTACTCCCTAAAAAAATAACAAAGCCCCCCAAAATAAAAAAAAGCCGTACCCTATTCTAAAATAAAAAGTAAACAGCTCTTTTGCCTTACCAGCCCTTAAAAGGGCCTTTTGCGGGGCATGCCCCAAAGTAAACAGCTCTTTTGCATTTTAAAAAAACATAAAATACCCCCCACCCCCCAACATTACAACCCACCACCCACATACCCCTAATCTAACCCAAACCCCCCTTAAAAAACTAACACTAAGCCCCTGAAGATCTCCCTACCTTATCTTCACCACGCCGGGTATCACCGATCCGTCCAGAAGAGGGTCTGAAGTCTTCATCCTATCCGGCAAGAAGAGGTCCAGAAGAGGCTCCGAAGTCTTCATCCTATCCGGCAAGAAGAGGACATCTGGACCGGCAGACATCTTCATCCAGGCGGCGTCTTCTATCTTCATCCATCCGGCGTAGAGCGGGACCATCTTGAAGCAGCCGACGCGGATCCATCCTCTTCTTCCGGTGACTCCCGACGAATGAAGGTTCCTTTAAGGGATGTCATCCAAGATGGCGTCCCTTGAAGTCCGATTGGCTGATAGGATTCTATCAGCCAATCAGAATTAAGGTAGGAAAAATCTGATTGGCTGATTGAATCAGCCAACCAGATTCAAGTTCAATCAGATTCAATCAGCCAATCAGATTTTTCCTACCTTAATTCCGATTGGCTGATAGAATCCTATCAGCCAATCAGAATTCGAGGGACGCCAGCTTGGATGACGTCCCTTAAAGGAACCTTCATTCGTCGGGAGTCACCGGAAGAAGAGGATGGATCTGCGTCGGCTGCTTCAAGATGGTCCCGCTCCGCGCCGGATGGATGAAGATAGAAGACACCGCCTGGATGAAGATGTCTGCCGGTCCGGATGTCCTCTTCTTGCCGGATAGGATGAAGACTTTGGAGCCTCTTCTGGACCTCTTCTTGCCGGATAGGATGAAGACTTCGGACCCTCTTCTGGACGGATCGGTGATACCCGGCGTGGTGAAGATAAGGTAGGGAGATCTGTAGTGTTAGGTTTTTTAAGGGGGGTTTGGGTTAGATTAGGGGTATGTGGGTGGTGGGTTATAATGTTGGGGGGGGTATTGTATGTTTTTTTTAAATGCAAAAGAGCTGTTTACTTTGGGGCATGCCCCCGCAAAAGGCCCTTTTAAGGGCTGGTAAGGCAAAAGAGCTGTTTACTTTTTATTTTAAAATAGGGTAGGGCTTTTTTATTTTGGGGGGCTTTGTTATTTTTTTAGGGGGCTTAGAGTAGGTGTAATTAGTTTAAAATTCTTGTAATCTTTTTTTATTTTTTGTAATTTAGTGTTTGTTTTTTTTTGTAATTTAGTTTAGTTGATTTAATTGTAGATAATTGTAGGTAGTTTATTTAATTAATTTATTGATAGTTTAAGTTTTAGGTTTAATTGTAACTTTATAATTTATTTTACAGGTAATTTTGTAATTATTTTAACTAGGTAGCTATGAAATAGTTATTAACTATTTAATAGCTATTGTACCTAGTTAAAATAAATACAAAGTTGCCTGTAAAATAAATATAAATCCTAAAATAGATACAATATAATTATTCGTTATATTGTAGCTATATTAGGGTTTATTTTACAGGTAAGTATTTAGCTTTAAATAGGATTCATTTATTTAATACAAAATAATTTATTTCGTTAGATTTAAATTATATTTAACTTAGGGGGGTGTTAGGGTTATGGTTAGACTTAGCTTTAGGGGTTAATACATTTATTAGAGTAGCAGTGAGGTCCGGTCGGCAGATTAGGGGTTAATACTTGAAGTTAGGTGTCGGCGATGTTAGGGAGGGCAGATTAGGGGTTAATACTATTTATTATAGGGTTTTTGAGGTGGGAGTGGGGCAGTTTATGGGTTAATACATTTATTATAGTGGCGGCGAGGTCCGGTCGGCAGATTATGGGTTAATAAGTGTAGGTAGGTAGCGGCAACGTTGGGGGAAGCAGATTAGGGGTTAATAAATATTATGTAGGTGTTGGCGATGTTAGGGGCAGCAGATTAGGGGTACATAGGGATAATGTAGGTTGCGGCGGTGTGCGGTCGGCAGATTAGGGGTTAAACAATTTAATTATAGTGGCGGCGATGTGGGGGGCCTCAGTTTAGGGGTACATAGGTAGTTTATGGGTGTTAGTGTACTTTAGAGCACAGTAGTTAAGAGCTTTATGAACCAGCGTTAGGACCCCTTAATGCTGGTTTGGACGGCTAACGCAGAACTCTAAATCTAGGCGTATATATTTTTTGTAACTGATTACAATTTAAACCTGCTGTTTTATGCATTTGCGATAAACGCATCTATTGTTACTATTAAAGGGGCAGTGAATTTACAAACTAATGTTATATAATTCTGCACATAGTGCAGAATTATATAACATTAGCTTAGTGGTAGATTTATACATTAAAGTATTGCAGAGAATTTTTATTTAAAAGTTCATTTTTTCAGAACGCCGCTTCTTGCTCTACTGAGCGGGTCTGTTTTTTCCTCAGCGCATCACGGCAACACTGTCTAGTCACAGCGTGCCCAGTCGCGTCATTAAACTGAATGTAGCCCGCTCCCATTCTGGTCTAGTAGCCAGAGCGAGCTACATTCAGTTTAATGGCGCGACTGGGCCCGCTGTGACTAGACAGTGTTGCCGTGATGCGCTGAGGAAAAAAACAGACTCGCTCAGTAGAGCAAGAAGCGGCGTTCTGGAAAAATGAACTTTTAAATAAAAATTCTCTGCAATCCTTTAATGTAAAAAACACCCCCTAATCTAAGAATATACTACCAATAGCCCTTAAAAGGGCTTTTTGTAGGGCATTGATCTAAAGAAATCAGCTCTTTTACATTAAAAATAAACAAAGTCCCCCCTAACAGTAAAACCTTTCACCCAACTACCCATTGCCCTTAAAAGGGCATTCAGCACTTTTGCAAAAATACCCAATAAACCCTAATCTAAAAAACAACCCCCCCAAAAAAAACTAACTAACACTAAAGCCCCAAATAGGTACTCACGGTCTCAGAAGTCCGGCGGAGAAGGTCTTCTTCCAGGCAGGTCCATCATCTTCATCCACAGAGAAGGCAGCGCAGAGTAAAGGTCCGGAGCGGTCTTCCCAGATGTGTCGGTTTTCTCAGATGTGGAGCTCCTTGGCGGCAGAAGTCCTCGGCGAAGGCGTGAAGGTTCCTCTTCATGCGATCTTCCGCGGCACACTGAAGATTGAATTCAAGGTACCCCATATTTATTGGGGTACCTTGCATTCCTATTGGCTGAAATTTTCAAAATCAGCCAATAGGATGAGAGCTACTGAAATCTTATTGGCTGATTTGAAGAGCCAATAGGATTTCAGTAGCTCTAATCCTATTGACTGTTTTGAAAAATTCAGCCAATAGGAATGCAATGTACCCCAAATTGATTGCGGTACCTTGCATTCAATATTCAGTATATGACGGACATCAGATGAAGAGGAACCTCCATTCCGCAAAGGACCACCGCCGCCGCGAGGACCGCCGCCACAAATGACCACCACTGAGGATCGCCACATCTGGGAAGACCTCCGCTCCGCGCCACCTTCGCTGTGGATGAAGATGATGGACATGCCTAGAAGAAGGCCTTCTCTGCCGGACTTCTGAAACCGTGAGTACCTATTTGGGGCTTTAGTGTTAGTTTTTATTTTAATTTTTGTTTTGTTTTTTTAGATTAGGGTTCATTGGGCAATTTGAAAAAGAGCTGAATGCCCTTTTAAGGGCAATGCCCATACAAATGCCCCTTTAGGGGCAATGGGTAGTTTAGGTTTATTAGTGTTAGTTTTTTTTTATTTTGAGGGGTTTGGTGGGTGGGGGGTTTTACTGTTAGGGGGGACTTTCTTTATTTTTAATGTAAAAGAGCTGATTTATTTAGGGCAATGACCTACAAAAAGCCCTTTTAAGGGCTATTGGTAGTTTAGTATTAGATTAGGGGGGTGTTTTTATTTTGGGGGATATTTTATTTTTATAGGGGTATTAGTTTAGGTTTAATTTTATTATTTTGGATAGCTTTGTTTATTTTTTTCTGTATTTTTACTTTTTTATTTTTTGTAGCTGGGGGGGGGGGTTTACATTTTTAACACATAGACTGCCATCTGGGCAGGCTTATCAACTGGTATTATATAATTCTGCACTATGTGCAGAATTATATAACATTAGTTTGTAAGTTTATTGCCCCTTTAAGATAAAAAGTATTTGAGTTGTTGAAAGAGACGTTAAACAATAAAAGAATTCAGTACCAATTTCAAAATGTAAATATATCGTCACCAGGGCTGTCTGCCACAAGCTCACATATAAACAAGTCTGATAAATAATAAAGTGACAGCGCCACTAAAAACAAAAAAAAAGGCAAAAATGCCCATTTTCAGGGATTCCACAATTAAAAATGGGGGAATCCCTAAATAACAGCAACATTTGGGCAATATTTAGTCATGAACTAATGACCAAGGACAATATTGTCCAAAATATTGCTGTGTTGTTTTTTAACGGAGAAATCCCTGAAATAAAGCATTTTTTTGTTTAGTGGTGCTGTCACTGTTAATTATTAGGTCGCAAAAACCTTTAAATATGGTGTGACTCTCCCAACTAATTACATCTGAGGAAAGGACATGGCTGTGAAACGCGTTGTGGTTTGATCAGATAGACAACTGTTAGGAAACACAATCGCTTTAATGCAAATATAACTTTTTTTTATCTTGTTTGAATTTTATTTTATGTTAACCCTTCATGTGCTGTCTCCAATTAAAAAAATTGTATTTTTTTTTGTAAGACAGTTGCATTCATAGTTATATGCAATTATTTTACAAACGTTTTTATATCTATATATCTATAGATATATAAATAATTATCTTTTCTTTTCATATTATTTTTTTTAACTAGATTTCAGTGCCTCTAACGAGACTAAAGTACTCATTGTTTATACTTAAATGTGTTGCTATTGATGGTTGGGCTGTCTGTCTTAGCCTGGCACTCTCCAACAATGTAGTTTGTAGTGAAGTTTTTGACTTTTGAAGGGAGTGTAAAATCAAAATTAAATCAAAATTACATTTTCATGATTTAGACAGAGATTTGTTCCCTTGGTATCATTTGTTGAAGAGCACACCTAGGTAAGATCAGGAGCAGTAATGCACTACTGGAGCAAGCTAGTGATTGGTTGCTGCTCTTATCTGCCTTTTGTCATTGGCTCACCAGATGTGTTTTGTTTATTGTAATATTCAGCAACTTGGTAGTTTTTAAGAAAAAAAAAATAGCACCTCATATTATGTTGATTAACAACCCCAAACAATGGTATAAAACACTTGTTTTGCCCCTGTGACCTTCACTTGTGATTGAATCACATAAGAAAATGACCCTTAGCTAAAGTAATGCAGCTAGCACAACAGGAGAATCTGTTTCCTTTTATGCGAACAGCATTTTCTACAGCCATTTTGTTGGCTATTGTCTTGATTCAAATTCTTATATTATTTTCAATATGGGACTAGATTCATAGGCACTTGTTAGGCTGCCTAGGGCCATCATTGTTAGGTACAAAATTCATTAAAGGGACAGAAAGCTCAATTTTTTTCATCATTTAGATAGAGCATACCATTTTAAACAACTTTCCAACTTATCTGAAATGGAGAAAAAACAGGTGCAGAACGACTCAAGTGCAGATGATTTAATATGATGTCATTGCGCAAATAGCGAGTGGCAAATTACAAGTGTTGAAAAACAACATATGCAGATAAAATACAATGTGCTCTCTCCGGTACTTGCTGCATGCAAATGTCCTGTGCGCTCCTGCTTCACTCCAGCGTAAAAAAACAAATGTGGAGACAGGTCACCGACAATAGCAGAAGACAGGTCCGGTAGGGATGAAAGGAACTCTACGCGTTTCGTCTGTATACAATTAAATTTTTTCTCCATTTCAGCTTTGCTTTCCTACCAGAGGATTTGGGGAATTTACCTCTACTATCACAGGCTGCAGACGACTTCCTGGGAGTGCTTTAAAGATACATTACATCTTTACGAATCCTAGGGATCTGGAGTATCTAGCGATCTATATCCTTTTGAGGCAATGGGCTGCTTTCCTTTTTAATTCCCAGTGACTGTGAACGTCGATACTGGTATTCTTGTATTTTTTTTAAATTTCCAACTTAGAATCTGTTGGTGCGCTACAAATAAATTTTAATAATAATTATTATTTCTATTATCAAATTTGCTTTATTCTCATGGTATAGTTTGTTGAAGGAGCAGCGGTACACTGCAGTGAGCTAATGGAACACGTCTGGCGAGCCAATGACAAGAAACATATTTATTGCACTATTTGACATAACTATAAATGTTAATCACAGGAACAACCACTAAAATAGCAATAGGTGAACAGAGCCTTAAAAATAAACTTTCATGGTTCAGATAGAGCATATCATTTTTAACATCTTTCCAGGTTATGTCTATTATCTAATCTGCTTTGCTCTCTTGGTATCTTTTGTTGAAAAGCATATGTAGGTAGGCTCAGGAGCTGCAATGCACTACTGGGAGATAGCTGCTGATTGGTGGCTGCAGCAGGGCCGGATTTACAGCACATGTGTCTGCAGGCCCCAAAATCTAAAGTGCCCCCCAAACAGCCTAAAATTTTATAGAATTATGATTTTTTTACAGCAGATGCTAATTTTGCCACATAAAAGGCAGTCCCTGATTTATAACAAAAAACCCAGACAGTATTTCCCCAGTATGATGAGATTCAGAACAGTATTTTTTAAAAATATAATTTATACAAGAAATGTGCAGGTTGTCTAGACTAGGGCTTCATTTAGAAACCTTGCTGACCAAGCCTGCAATGTGCACAATCAACCAAGGGTCAGATGTTTTTTTAAAGTGTGTTTATCCTGTGCAACAGCCCTGGCATTTTGCATTTTAGCAATAATATTCATACCTATGGTATTTTATAACATATCAAACCCTAGAAAGTTTTGGAAACTCATAAATAACTTACAAAATCTTCCAATCCACTCCCAACCCCCCACTGTCACTGTGGACAACCATACCCTGCAACTCCCCTTAGAAGTAGCAAATGCCTTTAATAGTTATTTTGTCGGATGCTCCACCACCCTGATTGACAAACTAATAAATGACACGCATCCTGAAACTACAAATGTGGATCAGGCCCCACTAAATCAGCAAAGACCCAATATAGAGAAGTTCAATTTTACCTGTACCCATCAATGTCGTTAAGAAACACCTTAATAATCTAAAAATGAAAAACCAGTCTGGACCTGATCAAATCCCAGCAATGCTGTCGAAGCTCAGTGTGCCGGCAATTGCTAAACCAGTCACAACCCTAATTAATGAATCCTTGGTGTCTGGATACATACCCAAACTTTGGAAAACTGCAAGAGTAGTGCCTATCCATAAAAGTGGGGAGTTAACCTTGGTTTCTAATTATCGCCCTATATCTTTGCTCCCAGTATTGTCAAAAATCTTAGAAAAATGCGTCCATACGCAATTATGTGAGTATTACCAACAATCTAACTATCTGACCCCTGATCAATCCGGTTTTCGCCCGAATCACTCCACTACAACTGCCCTCCTAAAAGTTTGCAGCGACATCCAAACTGGCATGGAACAAGGAGACCTAACTGGAGCTATTTTCCTTGATTTTGCAAAGGCCTTTGACACAGTGGACCACGACATACTACTGCTCAAACTAAAAAACTCTGGTATTGCTGATCGTCCGTTAACCTGGTTTCGATCATATGTATCGGATCGATCGCAATATGTCTCCATTTCTGACAGCGACTTCCTCCCTCTCCCAGTCAAGTGTGGTAAACCCAAGGTTCCATTCTCGGCCCCCTACTATTCACATTATTTATAAATGATCTACCTAATGTCTGCAAATCCTCAACTGTACACATGTACGCAGATGACACGGTAATCTATGCAAACAATTCCGATCTGTCGCAGCTTGAAGCAGTGCTCCAAGACCAGTTCACAGAGGTAGAAAAGTGGATCTCAAAAAATAAACTCTTCCTAAACACTGACAAAACTGTCACAATGATCTTTGGTACGGGACCTAAATTACACAAATTACAAAATTCAAATCTTTGCATCAAACAAAATCCAATTGCACGCTGACCGCAGTCCACTCTTTTAAATACTTGGGTATGTTATTAGACCCCAATCTATCTTTTGGCCTCCACATAGAAAAACTTGCATCTAAACTTTATCCAAAATTAGGTGCCCTGTACAGAAACAAATCCTGCCTCAGCCCTACAGTTAAGGAAAAGATTGTACAGCAAATGTTGCTGCCTATCATGGATTATGGGGACGTAGTATATGCACCTGCACCGCAAACTCATCTTAATAAACTTAATACATTGTATAACTCGTTCTGCTGCTTTGTGCTACAATGTAACTACAGGACCCACCATTGTGACATGCTAAAAGAACTAAACTGTCTGACGCTGGAATCCAGACGCACCCTCCATCTTTCCTGCCTTGTGTTTAAGAGCCTTTCTGGGAAGCTCCCACCCTACCTGAGCAGAATGCTCTCCCCTGCTATTCCCACCTCCTATAACCTCCGATCCAATACCAGCACATTATTTAGCTTGCCTCAATACAAAAAGAAAGCAGCTCAATCCTCCTTTTCCTACAGAGCACCGCAATTATGGAACGACCTCCCGCACACTTTAAAACCTTCCCCAAGCCTAAACTCCTTTAAGAGATCCCTCTATACATATCTCAAAACAGAATGAACCTGTCATGGTTGATTAAATATTTCCTACCAGTTCTATGTTAAATGTTTGCATATATTGTGTATTATTATTGTTTTTGTATTTTATTGTACACTATTGTATCAATGCAATGTTTTGTGGTCCCAGGACATAATTGAAAACGAGAGAAATCTCAATGTATCCTTCCTGGTAAAATATTTTATAAATAAATAAATATGAAAGACTGCCCTGACTGTACAATCTGTCATTTTGATTTTGACAGCCGCTGCTGCTGCAGCTGATACATGCCCACCGTGCACAGTCACTCACTGCCACTCCCCATAAAAGAAACAACCCACAAACACTTACTCTCAGGCCGCTCTGTCTTCATTCACTGGAGAAAGGACTGGCCAGCATGGCGGCCATCTTTGCTTAGGGCAAAGTTATTATCTACTATGGTGAGTAGGGGCAAAGATGCAGAGGTGTGCAGAAAAGACATATGGAGCAGATAGACAGGCGCCCTTCTATGGATGGCTCCTGTAGGCACTTGCCTACTCTGCCTAATGGTAAATCCGGTCCTGGGCTGCAGTAATTATTATTAAAATGTATTTGTAGCGTTGGTTTGAATATAATGAACACTATTGTATGAGATATTGAAATAATTGTATTATTATCTACATCTGCATTTTTGCAATGTTATATTATTTGACAAATGCTAATAAAGGCGTTTTCAACAAAAAAAAATTATTTGTAGCATATCAACAGATTCTAAGTGGGAAAGTTGTTTATAATGGTATGCACTATCTGAATTTTGTACCTAACAACGATGCCCTAGTCCCATGTTGAAAATAATATAAGAATTTGAATCAAGACAATAATCATCAAAATAACTGTAGAAAATTATTACGACAACCTCCAGAAAGTTCAAGGAGCGTCATCGCACCAGGGTCCGTGTTAACCTCTCACAAACATAGCACAAGTAAACAAAGTGCTGGCTGCCAGCGTTCCGGGGGGGCAGGGGTTTCACCTAAACCTTGTTCAAGGATGCAGAATTTATAAAGATTCTATTGACCTTGTGAAGTCGCGTTTCCCTGACAAAGTTGTCTCATTTTTATTTTAGTCCTCGAGTGTTTATCTTGTGCAAATGTTAGAGTGGATTGATGCATAAAGGGTGTATTATGTGTTTTAATTTATTTAATTTAAAAGGTTAAATAACTTGTTCTATGCAGTTAGAACTGCTCATTTTGTGATCTCGCAACTTGAGCTGAAAAGTTCATTTTTTTCAGTGTGATTTTCATTTCATGGACAAGTTTTATTATTGTATAGGCTGCTACAATAATTGTTCCTGCTACAACCTTGAGATTGTCAGGATCTCCATCAATTTGAAGGGCATTTGACTTTGCCTGCTCCACCTATTGTCTAGTGTATGCGCTTGTAGTGAGACAAAAGCAGAAAATCCAGATTCAAACGACTATATTTCCAA
Source organism: Bombina bombina (assembly GCF_027579735.1). Classification (NCBI taxonomy): domain Eukaryota; kingdom Metazoa; phylum Chordata; class Amphibia; order Anura; family Bombinatoridae; genus Bombina; species Bombina bombina. Next base: position 21,348 of record NW_026511347.1, on the reverse strand, counting down.
AGTTGTTTTGATGGAGACAATAAACAAAGAAGATAATAAAAAATACACTTAATGAGAAACTCACATGAACGTAGTCCTTGATGTAATGAAATATAATGTATACTCTAAATTAGTATATTAATGAGTTTTTACTGGCTATGATTTAGTAACTGTTTATACCATTGTATTCCACAAGATCTGTAACTGGATGGAACAAAAAAGCTGTATGTTGTTTTTAGGGGGAAGGTTGTGTCACTTCCATTGAAACAGAATAATTTGCTGTTTGTTTATTTATGAGAAATAGTCTATAAAGAACAGTAGTTTTATAGCAAAATATGGTTGTTTCTGATGTATAACAAAGTCCCTATTGTGTCTATTTGTTCACTGGTCTCCACCCTCTCACGTGACATTCCTCTGTAAATCTCCTCCGACATACGTTTCACCACTCTGGTGGTGAACAAATAGGCACTACAGTGACTCTCTTATATACCCAAGACTTGTTTAAACGGTTCTTGTTGGTTGTATAAAGTGCATATGTACTCAATAAATGTGCTACCAGTTTAATACCCTGTAAGTGATTGTTATAAAACATCCTATTTTAATCTTAATGTATTGCTCTTAAAGGGACAGTATACACCAATTTTCATATAACTGCGTGTAATAGACACTACTATAAAGAGGAATATGCACAGATACTGATCTAAAAATCCAGTATAAAACCTTTCAAAAACTTACTTAGAAGCTCCCATGTTTGGTACTGCACCTGGGTAGCGCTTGCTGATTGGTGACTAAATCTAGCCACCAATCAGCAAGTGCTACCTAGGGTGCTGAACCAAAAATAGGCCGGCTCTTAAAGGGCCATGATACCCAAATATTGAAACACTTGAAAGTGATGCAGCATAGCTGTAAAAAGCTGACTAGAAAATATCACCTGAACATCTCTATGTAAAAAAGAAAGATATTTTACCTCAAAAGTTCCTCAGTAGCCACATCCCATTGTAAAGGACTTCTAAGCAGCAAATCAGTATGTCTGTCCCAGGACAGGCAAAGGAGCGAGCTTTGTGAATACTCATGTTATTTCCCTATTCAGTTTAAGGAAGTTTACTATGAAATCTCATGAGAGTTAAGTGAAATCTCATGAGATTGCAGTAAAAGAGTTCATGACCTCAGCACTATTAAAGGGACAGTAAACACCAGAATTGGTGTTGTTTTAAAAAATGTATATAATCCTTTTATTACCCATTCCCCAGTTTTGCATAACTAACACAGTTATAATAAGATACTTTTTACCTCTGTGATTACCTTGTATCTAAGCCTCTGCAAACTGCCCCCTTATTTCAGTTCTTTTGACAGACATGCATTTTTAGCCAATCAGTGCTGGATCCTAGGAGCTTCACATGCCTGAGCTCAATGTTATCTATATGACACACATGAACTAACACCCTCTAGTGGTGAAAAACTGTCAAAATGCTTTCAGATTAGAGGCGGCCTTCAAGGTCTAAGAAACTAGCATATGAACCTCCTAGGTTTAGCTTTCAACTAAGAATACCAAGAGAACAAAGCAAAATTGGTAATAAAAGTAAATTGGAAAGTTGTTTAAAATTACATTCCCTATTTAAATCATGAAAGTTTTTTTTAACTTGACTGTCCCTTTAATGCTGATTGTTTGCTGTTCATTTTCTTCATTTATTCTTCATTTGTTTGTTTTTCACCTGCAGCTGGGCAGTATCTGAAAGATAACTTTTTTACACAGAACTTACTCTGCTGAGCTGAGGAAGTTATGAGGTAAAATATCTTCCTTTTTTACATAGAGATGCTCAGGTGATATTTTCCTGTCAGCTTTTTACAGTTATACTGCATCAGTTTCAAGTGATTTAGCATATGAATATTATATCCCTTTAAGCTTACATTACTCGCGCTTTCAAATAAAGATGCCAAGAGACTGAATAAAAATTGATAATAGTAGTAAATTAGAAAGTTGCTTAAAATTGCATGCTCTATCTGAATTATGAAAGACAAAATTTGGGTTCAGTATCCCTTTAATGACTGTTTGTTATTTGTATTATTACAATTTAATATTGATTTGTGCACTTGTGTTTTATTCACATTTTTATTTGTATTAGTATTGTATAATTAACAAATACAAACTAAAAAAAAAATGCAATAATAGTCCGAATTTCAAATAAGCACAAGATTTTTTTCTGACAAATGTATTTCCCCCCATTTGCCGACCCCCTGAATCAGGTGACAGCCATCAGCCAATCACAAACTAGTATATGTATATACTGTAAACTCTTGCACATGCTCCGTAGAAGCGGTGCCTCAGAAAGTGTGGGTATAAAAAGACTGTGCACAATTTGATAATGGAAGTAAATTAGACGGTCTCTTAAAACTGCATACTCTATTATGAAAGTTTAATTTTGACCTTAGGGTCCCTTTAATAATCAGTCAATTTCTCCACATTCCTCACAATTAAAGCTAAACATTAGCAGAAGTACAACTCCTTTGACAACTGGGGATGGTACAAATGCCAAAAAAACTCAGAGGATGGGAACTCTGCCCCTATATATACTCTTCCCTTTTCTACTTAAATCATTTAATGCTAAGCCTAGTACATCCGCATAAGCAACCACTTGAAAACAGTATGTGCAACTCATGTGTACAGCAAGGCATTTTATTTATTTATATATTTTTGCACCCCCCACTTAAAAACAATCTGTGGATGCTATTGGCCATGTAAGCACGTATTTGGAGAAACAGTTACGACTGAAAGACTCTGAGGTATAGACATGATTAGAAGTTTTGTGCAAAGCAGAGTAAACCTTTAAATGGTTCTTATTAAAATACATTGGTTTAGTATCTCTTAAAGGGACAGTATACACCAATTTTAAGATAACTGTATGTAATATACACTACTATAAAGAATAATATGCACAGATACTTGTATAAAATAAAATATCCAGTATAAAACCTTTTAAAAACTTATTTAGAAGCTCCCAATTTAGCAGTGTTCATGGGATTAGTCTGGCACACCCACTGAAAGGGGCTGAGAGCAGACCCTCCCTTGCATATGAAAAGACCCATTATACAAACAGAAGCAATATGAAGTCTGTATACATCAGTATACATCTAAAACTTTGGGGCTTGGTTAGGAGTCTGAAAATCAGCACAATGTTATTTAGAAATAAGCAAAACTATACATTTTTACAAAAACACTCCTAGATGGGCTATATAAATGGATAATCTACTACACATTTATGTGAAGAAAAATCTAGTGTATAATGTCCCTTTAAGTATAAAACTAGTTTTCTCACAATCTAATAGAACCATGTCAGTACCGGTTGGTCACTAAGAAAGCCAGATGAATGTAATGGTAGTAAAAAACAAAACAAAAAAACCCTGCCCAGCCCCGAAGAAGAACAACTAGAGTACCAGTATGCAAGAAAGATCACATGACTGGCTGTATTTCATAAGAAATCAAGATTTCTGGATCGTTACTGGTGCAAGAGAGCAGAACAAAAAAGGGAAATCAGATTTCATGATTTCCTTAGAACTTTCCAAAATACATCTGAGAGCTCTGACAATTACAACCTATGTAGCAGTACCTTTTATTTGTCTACTAGTCCTAAATCCACATCCACTTGGATACCCTCTCCATCCCTCCTTCCCCTATAGTGCAGCTGCCCTGCTTTTCAGCAAAGGATAACAAGAATACAAAGAAAAATTTGATATTAGAAGTAAATTGGAAAGTTGTTTAAAATTGCATATTCTATCTTAATCATGAAAGAAACAAATTGGGTTTTATGTCACTTTAACTATGCTTAAGTTTGCTTTATGAAAAAATTTAGATTAGCCCATACTCTCTATTTTTGCTGACAGTTTACATTTCTCTGTCCTGTCCTACAAATTCAGACCATGTGTATATTTGAACCACACTGTCACTTGAGCTGGTTAGTACAGCTTTGCTCTGCTGTAGCGCGGTCCCCATTTCACAACAGAGTTGTATCACTACGCTTGCCTGACCCATTGCTTACAGCAAACAGTTCTTGGTACAGACGCATAACACGTCAAGAATGCAAAGTGAAAAACCAAAAACAGCTTTTCATCTATACGTAACAAATGACAGCCTCTCTCTGAATAAACAGCACCAACGAGTCGATCACATAATCATATTATTCAGTTGCTGGTGCACAATTATCTATAACAATAATACAAAAGCAAAAAGGAGAGCGTCTGTATGCTGAAAACAATATAAAAAATGATTTACATACAATAATATTAGATTTTGGATGCGGCTATCAGAGTAAGCCCCCTTACATTTGGAATTCCCATGTAATGTGCACTTTGCTTTTTTTTTGGGGGGGGGGGTTAAAAATCAAAGCCATTAATCCATTTGAAAACCCAGCAGTAACCCATTTATCAAAAGCTTTTCAAATGCATTGATGCATGCTAGTACCTTCTATTCCAGGTGTGAGACACTGGGGCCTATTTAAGAAAGTGCGAGCAGACATGATCCGATAATGCGGATCATGTCCGCTGCACATCGATAAATTCCGACAGCATACGCTGTCTGCATTTATCATTGCACCAGCAGTTCTTGTGAACTACTGGTGCAACGCCACCCCCTGCAGATTTGCGGCCAATCGGCCGCTAGCAGGGGGGTGTCAATCAACCCGATTGTATTCGATAGTGCTTATTTCCGGCGATGTTTGTCTGCCACCTCAGAGCAGGTGGAAAGGTTATGGAGCAGTGGTTTTTAGACCGCTGCTTCATAACTTGTGTTTCTGGCGAGCCTGAAGGCTGATCAGAAACACGGGTCTACTTATTTGTGAAGTTTGGAAGGGTGATGTATGTGTTAAATAGTTATAAAAACCCCAATGTTTTCTTTCAGAATTTAGATAAAGCATATAGAAGTGGATCACAATATATTGGCTATTGGCCTGCCGAAAACAACCGGCTGAATTTGTGGCCGAATTTCTCGAATGATCACAATGCTTTATGGTGGTGCTTATTAAAAACCTGCCGCCATGAACTAGCTTTAAACAGAAAAGCTCCAAAAAAAGTACTGTCAGATTTTTAAAAAGCAACTGGGAGGTCTCCTGACACATACAATAGCCCATTCACATCTCTAAGGTTACAGCAAAGCTCTATTCATGTAACCTCTTTGTTCACTCTGCAAGTAAAATACTCATTTACATTTGTGACATTAATATCATCACAAGACACCCCTCAACACTCCATATGAATGCCATACAGGTTGGACATGCTTCTTTAGTAACTTAATATCTACGAATGACAGAAAGATACTTTGTGGTGATCCTATCTCTAATTTTCACACCAAGTTGCAGAACATTTTACAGGGAGGTTTTGATGAAGGCATTATGACGAAACAAGAATTTGACTTTTGTTTCCCCAAGTATCCTTGTACTGCCTTTTATTATCATCTCCCTAAGGTCATAAGGATCCAGTAAAACCCCAAGGTAGACCGATCATTGCAGGCCTAGGGAGCCTTACTGACTCCTCTCAGCCTACATTGATTTTTTTCTTCAAAAATTTGTTGTATCTCTACCCTCGTATATCAAAGATTCTACTGACGTATTATTAAAATTAAAGGAGTGTTCTCTAGATGATGAGTGTTGGTGGGTTACTTGTGATGTGGGGGGCCTTATACTCCAACATCCAACATGACATAGGGACCCGAGCGGTCTGTTTTTATCTGGCACAAGATATTTATATGCCCAGTGTACAAGTTAATTTTATCGTTCAACTAATTACTTTTATTCTACAGCAATATTATTGTTTATATAAAGGCAAATACTACCTCCAAATCAAGGGAACGGCCATGGGCACCAGGTTCGCTCCAAGTTTGCGAATCTGCTCATGGGGAGATTTTGAATAGTCATATTTTTATGATTCGCAATTTGCAGCGAACCTGGTGTTCTATGGCCGTTACATGATGACCATCTATTCATCTTCAGAGAACCTAAAGAGCACATTCTAGAATTTATCAGTCATCTTTAATAACGATACTTATGGTATTTCGTTTACCCATTATATTCAGAAAAAAAAGAGATAGAATTTTTGGATTTAATCTTGGGAAGATCTGAGGATGGATCAGTTTCTTCAAAAACTTTTTTCAAAAATGTAGACTGCAATAGTTTCTTACATTTTGAAAGTAACCATTATCATGTATGTAAAACAAACGTCCCAAACGGACAATTTAGAAGAATAAGAAGAAATTGTTCTAACATTGAGGACTATGATGTCCAGGCTAAAATTATAGGAATAGATTTCTGGAAAAAGGTTAACCGCAAGATTTAATAAATCAAGAAATCAATTAAGTAAGAAAAGAAGATAGAACCAGCTACTTTAATAAGAATAACAAAAAAATGGAAGCTTTAAAGGACTCTAATCCTCCACTTTTCATTACAAGGTATAAATCTAACCATAGGGAAATCATCAAGATTCTCACTAAACATTGGTCATTTCTAATGAACAATCCTGTCCTTAAGACTATTATCGGTCCAAAACCTAAGGTGGTGTAGAGAAGAGCGCCCACATCTGAAAAACTGCTTTGGCCCCTAGCAAAGTTGTTAGATATAAGGTTTAAAGGTGATAATACTCCCCAAATCAATTTCATAGGAGCAAGGCCTACTATAAATAAAATCTCTAGATGCTGTAGAAAATATTGTGGGATGTGTAGCTCTATTGTACATAGAGCATCCATTTTCACATCACACACTACTGGTGAAACATTCCTGATAAGAAGATTCATGCCTTCTGAATCATCTTTTGTCATATACCTTCTAAATTGTGTATGTGGGGTTCAGTATATTGGCTGCACTTGCCGGAAGGTCAAAAAAAGATGGGGGGAGCATGCGCATAACATCAAAATCAACTCCAAAGCTCATAGTGTATCTAGACATTGTCTAAATTTCCACAAGAAACAGAAAAATCCGATAAAAATTATACCTGAATTAATTCCAAGTTCCCAGAGTGATGCCTTCACAATTCTTAGAATGAGGGAGTCCTGTTGGATAATGAAGTTAAAAACACTTCAGCCTGATGGTTTGAATGAGAAAATTGATATGGCAGCTTTTACATGATAATCTATATTTCCAATTAGTTATACCTACAGAATTTATTGATTATTGTCAGTCAATGGGGACCACCATACCAAAAGGGACCATTTGACAAATAAACCATGTATTAGATCATTTAGAATGTACTTCTCATGTGCATTTGTGATTAAATTAGCATTTATCAAATCTAGTTCTTATATATAGTATTTATTATCCCCCCCCTAAAATCTATTCGTAAACATAGTATCTATTACCCCCCCCCCCCCGATATTCCCATTATCACAATAGGGTTCACAAGCACACTCCTTCTAGAGATTCCTCTACATCTAATTAGTGGAGACTCTTCATATCTATATCACTAGAATCCTATCTCAGGGCCAATATTAACACAAAAAAATATAATTTATATAAATTAGCACATTACTTACCACTATATATTATATATCAGTGTAAATTCTACTTCTAACTCATCTAAGTAATTTCATAACAACACTTATGTAACGATAGATTAAAAAAGGACTTATTTTGTATCACACGATTTACTACACTTATATCTCACTATTATCACATTTCCCCTTAAGGGTTTATCACTAGTATCACTAATGTTAATTTATCACATATTGACATTACACTCACTTTCACTCATACTCTCATCCCATTTCTATGTACATTGGAATAGTGCTATGTCTATGTATATCGTAATAGTGCTATTTTTATATGACACTCTTCCCTCTACTTTATTGATCATTAATTTTGTGTCACTCAACAGCGATTCAAGGGCTCACGCAGTCATAGTATCCCTTGTGTTAAACAAGGGATCAAATCCTCTGAGCGAGATTTAGCTTCACTTATATTGTCAGATAAGATGACTGGGACGCATGCGCGTATGTATCGAAGGATCTAAACCTCGCCCCCCCTCTGATCTCCTCCCCTCCTCGATTGGAGCATCTCGCACACACCCTCCAACTTATGGAGGTGAGTGAAATGGGGTGGAGACCATTCGGCGGTGAAGCCATGTTTACTACCAGCCACTTTACATTCTCAGGGGTTTATCGGAACGTCCTGTGAGGCGATAGGTCTCATTTATCCATTCTTATTAGGCAAGTTAGTCATCACTAAGAAAGATGCTAAACTAGGGTGGAGAGGAGTAATTCCCTACACTTTTATTCCCTATGTCACGGAGTATAATATACAAATATGTCTAATCACTGCAGTATTACTATGCACCAAGTTAAATATTATAATATCATGTCATGCAGGGGTCTGTTTTTATTTTCTATATTATTATATACAAATGTGTACTAGCATACGGCTAGATTTAGAGTTTGGCGTTAGCCGTCAAAAACCAGCGTTAGGGGCTCCTAACGCTGGTTTTGGCCGCCCGCTGGTATTTAGAGTCAGTCAGGAAAGGGTCTAACGCTCACTTTGCAGACGCGACTTTTCCATACCGCAGATCCCCCTACGCCAATTGCGTATCTATCTTTTCAATGGGATCTTTCTAACGCCTGTATTTAGAGTCGTGGCTGAAGTGAGCGTTAGAAATCTAACGACAAAACGCCAGCCGCAGAAAAAAGTCAGTAGTTAAGAGCTTTCTGGGCTAACGCCGGTTTATAAAGCTCTTAAACTACTGTGCTCTAAAGTACACTAACACCCATAAACTACCTATGCACCCCTAAACCAAGGTCCCCCCCACATCACCGCCACTCTATTAAAATTTTTTAACCCCTAATCTGCTGACCGCACACCGCCGCCACCTACGTTATCCCTATGTACCCCTAATCTGCTGCCCCTAATACCGCCGACCCCTATATTATATTTATTAACCCCTAATCTGCCACCCCCCGCTATCGCTGACACCTGCATATTTTTTTTTAACCCCTAATCTGCCGCTCCGTACACCGCAGCAACCTACATTATACCTATGTACCCCTAATCTGCTGCCCCTAACACAGCCGACCCCTATATTTATTACCCCCTAATCTGCCGCCCCCAACGTCGCCTCCACCTACCTACAATTATTAACCCCTAATCTGCCGACCGGACACACCGCTACTATAATAAATGTATTAACCCCTAAAGCTAAGTCTAACCCTAACACTAACACCCCCCTAACTTAAATATAATTTAAATCTAACTAAATAAATTAACTCTTATTAAATAAATTATTCCTATTTAAAGCTAAATACTTACCTGTAAAATAAACCCTAATATAGCTACAATATAAATTATAATTATATTGTAGCTATTTTAGGATTAATATTTATTTTACAGGCAACTTTGTAATTATTTTAACCAGGTACAATAGCTATTAAATAGTTAATAACTATTTAATAGTTACCTAGTTAAAATAATTACAAAATTTACCTGTAAAATAAATCCTAACCTAAGTACAATCAAACCTAACACTACACTATCAATAAATAAATTAAATAAAATACCTACAATTATCTACAATTAAACCTAACACTACACTATCAATAAATAAATTAAATAAAATACCTACAAATAAATACAATTAAATAAACTAACTAAAGTACAAAAAATAAAAAAAGCTAAGTTACAAAAAATAAAAAATTAATAACAAACATAATAAAAATATTACAACAATTTTAAGCTAATTACACCTACTCTAAGCCCCTAATAAAATAACAAAGCCCCCCAAAATAAAAAAATGCCCAACCCTATTCTAAAATTAAAATAGAAAAGCTCTTTTACCTTACCAGCCCTTAAAAGGGCCCTTTGCGGGGCATGCCCCAAAGAATTCAGCTCTTTTGCCTGTAAAAAAAAACATACAATACCCCATCCATCATCCGGCTGAAGTCTTCTATCAAGCGATGGCTGAAGAGGTCCAGAAGAGGCTCCAAAGTCTTCCTCCTATCCGGGCAGAAGAGTAGATCCGGACCGGAAACCATCTTCTTCAAAGCGGTCACAAGCGGCTCCATGTTGAAGACCTCCGGCGCGGATCCATCCTCTTCTTGCGACGTCCTAAGTCCGAATGAAGGTTCCTTTAAATGACGTCATCCAAGATGGCGTCCCTCGAATTCCGATTGGCTGATAGGATTCTATCAGCCAATCGGAATTAAGGTAGGGAAAAATCTGATTGGCTGATTGAATCAGCCAATCAGATTGAGCTCGCATTCTATTGGCTGTTCCGATCAGCCAATAGAATGCGAGCTCAATCTGATTGGCTGATTGGATCAGCCATCGGATTGAACTTGAATCTGATTGGCTGATTCAATCAGCCAATCAGAATTTTCCTACCTTAATTCCGATTGGCTGATAGAATCCTATCAGCCAATCGGAATTCGAGGGACGCCATCTTGGATGACGTCATTTAAAGGAACCTTCATTCGGACTTAGGATGTCGCAAGAAGAGGGATGGATCCGCGCCGGAGGTCTTCAAACATGGAGCCGCTTGTGACCGCTTTGAAGAAGATGGTTGCCGGTCAGGATCTACTCTTCTGCCCGGAAAGGAGGAAGACTTTGGAGCCTCTTCCTGGACCTCTTCAGCCGTCGCTTGATAGAAGTACTTCAGCCGGATGATGGATCGCCAGCCCCCGCTTGGGCTTGGATGAAGACTTTGGAGCCTGGAGTGATCGGTGATACCTGACATGGTGAAGACAAGGTAGGAAGATCTTCAGGGGCTTAGTGTTAGGTTTTATTTAAGGGGGGTTTGGGTTAGATTAGGGGTATGTTGGGTGGTGGGTTGTAAGGTTGGGGGGGTATTGTATGTTTTTTTTTTTTACAGGCATAAGAGCTGAATTCTTTGGGGCATGCCCCGCAAATGGCCCTTTTCAGGCTGGTAAGGTAAAAGAGCTTTTCTATTTTAATTTTAGAATAGGGTAGGGCATTTTTTTATTTTGGGGGGCTTTGTTATTTTTAGTAGGGGGCTTAGAGTAGGTGTAATTAAGTTTAAAATTGTTGTAGTATTTTTCTAATGTTTGTAAATATTTTATTATTTATTGTAACTTAGTTCTTTTTTATTTTTTGTTACTTTAGTTAGTTTATTTAAATTGTATTTATTTGTAGGTATTGTATTAATTAATTTATTGATAATGTAGTGTTAGGTTTTAATTGTAGGTAATTGTAGGTATTTAATTTAATTTATTTATTGAAAGTGTAGTGTTAGGTTTAATTGTAACTTAGGGTTAGGATTTATTTTACAGGCAACTTTGTAATTATTTTAACTAGGTACAATAGCTATTAAATAGTTAAGAACTATTTAATAGTTACCTAGTTAAAATAATACACAGTTGCCTGTAAAATAAATATTAATCCTAAAATAGCTACAATATAATTATAATTTATATTGTAGCTATATTAGGGTTTATTTTACAGGTAAGTATTTAGCTTAGATTAGGATTTATTTTACAGGTAATTTTGTAATTATTTTAACTAGGTAGCTATTAAATAGTTATTAACTATTTAATAGCTATTGTACCTGGTTAAAATAATTACAAAGTTGCCTGTAAAATAAATATTAATCCTAAAATAGCTACAATATAATTATAATTTATATTGTAGCTATATTAGGGTTTATTTTTAAGTATTTAGCTTTAAATAGGAATAAGTTATTTAATAAGAGTTAATTTATAGTTAGATTTAAATTATATTTAACTTAGGGGGGTGTTAGTGTTAGACTTAGCTTTAGGGGTTAATACATTTATTATAGTAGCGGTGTGGTCCGGTCGGCAGATTAGGTGTTAATAATTGTAGGTAGGTGGAGGCGACGTTGGGGGCGGCAGATTAGGGGTTAATAAATATAAGATAGGGGTCGGCGGTGTTAGGGGCAGCAGATTAGGGGTACATAGGTATAATGTAGGTTGCGGCGGTGTACGGAGCGGCAGAGTAGGGGTTAAAAATAATATGCAGGTGTCAGCGATAGCGGGGGGCGGCAGATTAGGGGTTAATAAATATAATATAGGGGTCGGCGGTGTTAGGGGCAGCAGATTAGGGGTACATAGGCATAATGTAGGTTGCGGCGGTGTACGGAGCGGCAGATTAGGGGTTAAAAATAATATGCAGGTGTTAGCGATAGCGGGGGCGGCAGATTAGGGGTTAATAAGTGTAAGGCTAGGGGTGTTTAGACTCTGGGTACATGTTAGAGTGTTAGGTGCAGACGTAGGTAGTGTTTCCCCATAGGAAACTATGGGGCTGCGTTAGGAGCTGAACGCTGCTTTTTTGCAGGTGTTAGGTTTTTTTTCAGCTCTAACAGCCCCATTGTTTCCTATGGGGGAATCGTGCATGAGCACGTTTTTGAAGCTGGCCGCGTCCGTAAGCACCGCTGGTATCTAGAGTTGCAGTGGCGATAAGGTGAGGTAATTGTGTTATTCTCTGGTTACTATGACAACTAATGACCACAGGTGTTTTTTATCAGTTGTATAACCTATCAGAGAATATCTTGTTCCCTTTATATAGCAAGTGTATTTTAGTTATATTTTATCATAGCCTGAGGAAACAGCCCTGTAAGAGGCTGAGAAATGTGTCACTTTTAAATAAAAGTTTTGAATTTTATCTATACACTTGCTGCTGTGGTGGTGTTTATTCCTACACCACTTGAGAATTTTTTTTGATTATCCTTCACTGTTTGCTGTGGAGTTCAGTCAGCTGGGAGGCTGCAAAATCCCAGTCTGCTCTTACTGCACCTGGAGGTGCTTTCTATCCTGTAAGTGCAATCATTTAGGTTTTTACTACTCTACCCCTGCCCATACGGTATTGGGCTATGGTTTTTCTTCTCTTCTTCCTTATACAGATAAAGGCATTGCCTCCTCTGATTATATGAGCTTGATACGTTTTGTCAGTGGGATCATTGAGCTGGACCACTGCTTAAAAGTTCCATTCTGCTTCGTTAGCACCTGTGGATGCGCAACGCTTGTGAGTATTATTTCAGCTTATTATACCAACATCCTCTGTGTCAGTGGTACTAGGCCATTATGGCGCCTCTGTTTGTTTTTCTGCAGGATTACCAAATATCAGGATTTGACCGTCCTTTGGCAGAGAGCTGCCACTCATCATGGATTATATGGACTTTGTATATTGAACTTGAATTTGTGTGTTTTGTGTTTTTTAAATATTTAGGGGGAAGCGCCCCTATGGGAGTTGGTGTGTATATGCACACAATCTCTCATATATAATATCTACAAATGATGTGATTTAAATTTCACTCTTTCCTCCTGCCATTAGACACACTTGCCCCCCTCCCCCCCCCCACCAACTGTGCAAAACATCATGCTGTCAGTTACAGCCCCTGGCATGCTCAGCAAACACGCTATTTGCAAAAAACTGCCTGAGCGTGTCTGGAGGAAAACTCACTCTGAACCTTATTTCATACAACTATAAGTTTATTCTTCGTTCATACAATTCTGCCCTTCACTTAGCCAAGTAAACCTACTTCTCATTTCTCATATCTACTCTTTCCTCAAACCCTAAACGACACTTCTCCACCTTTTACTCTCTCCTCTACCCACCTGCTCCACCCCCCCTATCTGTCTTTAGTGCTCAAGACCTGGCAGACTACTTTTTAAACAAAACACGTACTATCCGAAGCAACATCCCAACACCAACCTGCAATATTTCAACAACAGGCCCAGTTACTCCCTCTGCCACCCTCTGGATCTTCCATCCAGCAACTGAGAATGAAGTTTCTTCCTTACTATCTTCCTCACAGCCTCACTACCTGCCCGCTCGACCCTATCCCTTCCCATCTAATACCCTCCCTGTCTTCCAACCCTCACTCCCTGCTCTTACTCACATCTTCAACCTATCTCTCTCTACCGGCTCATTCCCATCTTCTTTCAAACACGCAAAAGTCACTCCCATACTCCAAAAAACCCTCCCTCAACTCTAATTCTCACTGAAAGCTACCGCCCCATATCACTGCTTCCACTAACATCAAAACTCCTTGAAAAACTAGTTTACAATAACCTAACCCACTTCCTGTCCACCAACTCTTTGCTTGACCCCCTGTAATCTGGATTCTGCCCCAAAACACTCATCTGAGACTGCCCTTACCAAGGTTACGAATGATCTTCTTTCTGCTAAAATATTGGCCACTACTCTTTATTCATCTTACTTGAACTCTCAACTGCCTTTGACACAGTTGACCACCCCCTCCTTCTACAGACCCTTAGCTCTTTTGGCTCTCTGTGACACTGCTCTTTCCTGGATTCACTCCTATCTTTCTCACAGGTCTTTTTCTGTGTCATTTGCCGGCGACTTCTCCTCTCCAATGCCTCTGTCTGTTGGAGTACCTCAAGGATCTGTTCTGTGTCCTCTACTCTTCTCCATTTATACTTCTTCACTGGGTAAACTTATCAACAGTTATGGCTTCACCTCTATACTGATGACACCCAGATCTACCTCTCCACCCCTGCTCTCTCTCCCTCTGTCCTTTCTCATGTCAGTGACTGCTTATATGGTATTCTTCCTGGATGGCCTCTCACCACCTAAAGATTAACATGTCCAAAGACTGAGCTATTTCTTATCCTCCCCCCGCCCTCAAGCTCTAAGCCAACTCTGACTTCTCTATCCCTGTGATGCATCACCATTTCCCCATCACCCCAGTCCGCTGCCTTGGAGTTACACTTGACTCAAATCTATCCTTCGTCCCCCATATCCAATCGCTTTCTACATCCTGCCGCAACCATCTACGCAATATTTCCAAGATTCGCCCTTTTCTGAGCGCTAACACCACAAAGCCAAATAATACACTCCCTTGTTATTTTCTAACTTGACTACTGCAATAACCTATTTGCTAGCCTTCCTATTTCCCGCCTCTCCCCTCTTCAATCCATCCTAAATGCCTCTGCCAGGCTGATCCACCTTTCCCGTCGATCTGCATCTGCTGCACCTCTCTGTGAGTCCCTCTCATTGGCTCCCCATTCACAGCAGAATTAAATTCAAAATTCTTCACCCTTACATACAAAGCTCTCACCAACGCAGCTCCCCTCTACCTCTCCTCTCTAATAATCAAGAATATTTCAGGCCGCCCCACAAAGATCCAGCAATGACCTGCTCCTTGCATCTGCGACTATCACCTCCTTCTCATGCCTAGACTGCAGGACTTCTGTCGTGCAGCACCTACCCTCTGGAACACTCTCCTCATGCTGTCAGGCTTTGCCCTCCTATCTTTCTTCCTTTAAATGCTCCCCTGAAGACTTTTCTGTTCAGGGACACCTACCACCAACTCAATAATAAATTAATTTCACTTTACCTAACATTTCCCTCATCTAACTCTGCATAACATCTTTCTCAATCTTGCAGTCCCACACCTCCTGTTTCTCAACCTCCTACCCTTCTAGATTGTAAGTTCCCACGGGGAATAGGGCCCCTCAATCCTCCTGTATATGTGTTTGTAAATTTTGTCCTGTTTCTTACAAGTTTTTATATCAATTGTTTTATTGAAATGAATTGTATCCATGGACAGCGCTGCAGAATATGTTGGCGCTTCATAAAATAAGGTATAATAATAATAATTTCTCACTTGCACTATTGTGATTGTCACTAACAGTTCAGGCATTATTAAAATTATCCATTTTGGCATGGACTGTACAAAAAAATGACATATACAAGTTTCTATCCAAAACACTTATAATGTTTAAAAAAAATAAAAAAAAATATGATTTTCACATCTTTTAAACTGTAAAATCTCGACCCTGTTCCTTGTGGCTTAGAGATACTTAAACAAGATTGTGCTATTGTCAACGGCTTTTTATTAGGGGACGAGCCTCATGCATGCTAAATCCAAACTCTTTCATGACAGTAAAATATTATTGAACTCGTGATCACGAATCCTCATTCCAGATTATATGTTCAATAATGTAAGTTTGTAAGATTTTAATATAAACATTATGTATTAAAAAAAACCTTTTGCTGCAATACTTCTTTAATTATTTTTTTTGCCCCCCCTTTCCTGTAATGTATTTCCTGAAAATTGTGAAGATTTCCAGTTCCTGTTTAAAAGTGAAAATGGAGACTCTAGAGTTAACATTGCTGTATCCCATCCTGTAATTGACTTGCACACTCATTAATAGCTATCCCTAATTGGTTTTCAGCAGTGAAGTAAACATAACTCACTAACATGGATGAGCCCATTATTGTTATAGGACACTAAAACTATACACTTTTTACAACTATTTAAACAACTAATATAATTTAAAATAACATCTGTACATTACTGTCAGGCTAATCTCTGCTTAAAAATAGGTCTAATCTAACATTTATTTAGTGTTTAATTGTCCCTTAATGCAGGTTTTGGACTAAATTTCCCATGATGCTCAGCCAGCATATATCAGTATATATATGTATGTATATATATATATATATATATATATATATATATATATATATATATATGTGTGTGTGTTTACACATATTAGTGTATTTCATTTATAAGCTGTCACTTTTGTTGTAATAATGAAACCATGATCTATAATTAACCATGATTGCTAAATCAATGAGTATTATTTTATTATCATTTGTATAGCACTGCTAACATCCGTAGCGCTGGGTACATAGACAGGGATATGCAATGAAAGATTTGTGATAAGATATGTATACATAACAGATGAAACAAAACTAGTACAAGAGAAGAACCCTGCTCCGAAGAGCTTACAATCTACAGGTTGAGGGTTCAGAGACATAAGGTTTGGGGGTAGCTTGTCACGTGGATTGTAGCTGTAGCATTGAGTCAGGCAGCATAAGATTTGTTTTGGGTAGGATGTAAAGCAGAGGAGAGTAGTTAAGCCTCTCTGGATAGGTGGGTTTCCAAAGAGCATCTGTAGCTATACAAGGTTTTAATATATATATATACGTTGATTGGAGTAGCCGTGTTAGTCCAGAGATTTAGATATCAAAATAACAAGAGTATTGCATTGAGCAATGATACTTTTTTATTGGACTAACTATACATTTATAAGATGACAAGCTTTCGGCAGAATGTCTTCCTTTATCAAGGTATTGCTTTAGACTTGATAAAGGAAGGAACTCTTCCAAAAGCTTGTCAACTTATAAATATATAGTTAGTCCAATAAAAAAGTATCATTGCTCAAAGCAATACTCTTGTTATTTTGATATATATAATATATATATATTATTACATTATCTGTGTATAACTCCAAAACACACACACTTATGAACCCCACACATGCTGCAAACTACAGATGCGGTAACAAGTGAGTACAAATGAGGCAGGTTATACACATGCTGTTATTATACTAACAGGGTAGCTACATAATAGCAGCGCTGTTATTAATAACAATAATAGGAGTAGCTGCAGCTGGTACTTACTAGTTACATTTTAATGGGAGCTGCTAAATGTATTTTTCACATTGAATCTAAATCCTACAGTTATGAATATATAACTACCATGACATTAGCTCTACATTATTTTTAATTGCAGCTTTTGTAACTAAATACAACGTAAAAAGAGCCAAAACAACATACTGACCAACAGTAACATTTATTAAAGGGACACTGAACCCAAATTTTTTCTTTTGTGATTCAGATAGAACATGCAATTTTAAACAACTTTCTAATTTACTCCTATTATCATTTTTTCTTTGCTTTCTTGATTTGAAAAAGAAGGCATCTAAGCTATTATTTTGGTTCAGAACCATGTTTATTGGTAGGTGAATTTACCCCACCAATCAGCAAGAACAACACCACAGTGTGTTCCCCAAAAATGGGCCGGCATCTAAACTTACATTCTTGCATTTCAAATAAAGATACCAAGAGAATGAAAAGAATTAGGTAATAGGAGTAAATTAGAAAATTGCTTAAAATTGCATGCTCTATCTGAATCACAATAGAAAAAAAATAGGGTTCAGTGTCCCTTTAACCCCTTAACGACCGAGGACGTGCAGGGTACGTCCTCAAAAAAAAGGCAGTTAATGCCTGAGAACGTACCCTGCACGTCCTCGGTGTGGAAAGCAGCTGGAAGCGATCCTGTTTGCTTCCAGCTGCTTTCCGGTTATTGCAGTGATGCCTCGATATGGAGGCATCCTGCAATAACCTTTTGAAGCCATCCGATGCAGAGAGAGCCACTCTGTGGCCCTCTCTGCACCGGAGATCGGTGGCTTCCTTCGTTGGTGGGTGGGAGCAGTACCGGGAGGCGTGTGGCGGCCATCGATGGCCCTGGAGATGTGGAGGGGGGGCGGATCGTGGGCGGGGCGGGGATTCCCGGGGGCGCGCACGGACGCGCGCGCGTGCACGGGAGGGCGGGGGCGGGCGCGTGCACGGGGAGGGAGCGGGTGGGAACCGCTACACTACAGAAAAAGGCAATCAGTTAAAAAAATGTAAAATAAAAATACGATCAATGAGGTGGTGGGGTTTGTGGTGGGGGGGGTGGGGGGTGTTTGGGGAAGCTACACTACAGAAGAAAAGAAAAAAAAAGCCCTTTTTTGTGCAAGCTGGGTACTGGCAGACAGCTGCCAGTACCCAAGATGGCCCCCAATAAGGCAGATAGGGAAGGGTTACAGAGCTGTTTTGGGGGGGGGATCAGGGAGGTTGGAGGCTAAGTGGGGTCCTACACAGCAGAAGAATTATTTTTTTTTTTTTTAAAAAACCTAAACCCCCCAAAAAGCTTTTATTTTAGTACTGGCAGACTTTCTGCCAGTACTTAAGATGGCGGGGACAATTGTGGGGTGGGGAGGGAAGGGAGCTGTTTGGGAGGGATCAGGGGGTCTGATGTGTCAGTGGGAGGCTGATCTCTACACTAAAGCTAAAATTAACCCTGCAAGCTCCCTACAAACTTCCTAATTAACCCCTTCACTGCTAGCCATAATACACGTGTGATGCGCAGCAGCATTTTGCGGCCTTCTAATTACCAGAAAGCAACGCCAAAGTCATATATATCTGCTATTTCTGAACAAAGGGGATCCCAGAGAAACATTTACAACCATTTGTGCCATAATTGCACAAGCTGTTTGTAAATGATTTCAGTGAGAAACCTAAAATTGTGAAAAATTTAACGTTTTTTTTTTATTTGATCGCATTTGGCGGTGAAATGGTGGCATGAAATATACCAAAATGGGCCTAGATCAATACTTTGGGTTGTCTACTACACTACACTAAAGCTAAAATTAACCATACAAGCTCCCTACAAGCTCCCTAATTAACCCCTGCACTGCTGGGCATAATACACGTGTGGTGCGCAGCGGCATTTAGCGGCCTTCTAATTACCAAAAAGCAATGCCAAAGCCATATATGTCTGCTATTTCTGAACAAAGGGGATCCCAGAGAAGCATTTACAACCATTTGTGCCATAATTGCACAAGCTGTTTGTAAATAATTTCAGTGAGAAACCGAAAGTTTGTGAACAAATTTGTGAAAAAGTGAACGATTTTTTGTATTTGATCGCATTTGGCGGTGAAATGGTGGCATGAAATATACCAAAATTGGCCTAGATCAATACTTTGGGATGTCTTCTAAAAAAAAAATATACATGTCCATTGATATTCAGGGATTCCTGAAAGATATTAGTGTTCCAATGTAACTAGCGCTAATTTTGAAAAAAAGTAGTTTGGAAATAGCAAAATGCTACTTGTATTTATGGCCCTATAGCTTGCAAAAAAAGCAAAGAACATGTAAATATTAGGTATTTCTAAACTCAGGACAAAATTTAGAAACTATTTAGCATGTTTTCTTTTTGGTGGTTGTAGATGTGTAACAGATTTTGGGGGTCAAAGTTAAAAAAAGTGTGTTTTTTTCCATTTTTTTCCTCATATTTTATAAAAATTTTTATAGTAAATTATAAGATATGATGAAAATAATGGTATTTTTAGAAAGTTAATTTAATGGCGAGAAAAACGGTATATAATATGTGTGGGTACAGTAAATAAGTAAGAGGGAAATTACAGCTAAACACAAACACCGCAAAAATGTAAAAAATAGCCTTGGTCCCAAACGGACAGAAAATGGAAAAGTGCTGTGGTCATTAAGGGGTTAAACGGATTTTGCAGCTATGAATACAATTTTTGTGTTGCAGCTTAAAATAGGGTGTTTGACAAGTGTTATAGGTTCGAGAAAAAAATAAAAAAAATTTTTTTTTAATTGTAGGATGTGCCACTATTCACCTAAAGATCTGTGGAGGTTGTCCAGTTGTCCTTATTTGATGGTGAACAGTCTTTTCTTAGAAATACTGTGCACAAAAATTGTATTTCCTGTTATTTCCAAAAACAATTTAAACATCTTTTTGTAACAGAAATAGTGTGCTTATATTTGCAAGGCAATATTTTGTGATTAATTTCCCTAAAAAAATGTCAATAAATATTAAAGGGATTTGAAACCCAAAATATTTATTTTGTGATTCAGACAGCGCATACAATTTTAGAACAGTTTCCAAATTATTTCTATTATGAAATTTGCTTCATTCCCATGATATTCTTTGTTGAAGAGATACCTAGGTAGGCATCTGTAGTACAACATGGCAGGAAATAATGCTGCTATCTAGTGCTCTTGTAAATGGATAACATTCTTGTAAAACTGCTGCTATCTAGTGCTCCAGACACGTGCACACTCCTGAGCCTACATCAAGCTTTTCAACAAAAGATACCAAGTGAACAAAGACAATTTGATAATAGAAGTAAATGATGAAGTTGTTTAAAATCATATGCTCTATCTGAATCTTGAAATAAATTGGGGGTTCGTGTCCCTTAAAATGTGCCATGTGCAGAACCAGGTGGAGCTGAGGAAGCCATAGGCAGAGTGGCGGTGGGAAAAGCAAGGGGGATCACCATTGGAGGGGCACATGGGGTGGGCAAGCCATTAT
Source organism: Bombina bombina (assembly GCF_027579735.1). Lineage (NCBI taxonomy): Eukaryota > Metazoa > Chordata > Amphibia > Anura > Bombinatoridae > Bombina > Bombina bombina. Next base: position 519 of record NW_026511347.1, on the reverse strand, counting down.
GCTGGGGGGGACTAGTGACCCCTCTGCCCCCTCCCCCTCAGTGACACCACTGGTCTTGTGCAATCTTAAAGGGACATTATTTTAAACACTTTGAGATGGTAACATAAAATGATAAATCGTATATATATAATATATATAATATATAAAACTCTGCAATATAATTTCATTATTAGAACATTCTAGCTGCACACTGTAGTGACTTATTTATAACTGACCCTAATTGGCCACAGCAGAGAAGGTAACCTAAGTTACAACATGGCAGCTCCCATTGTTTTATAGACACTAAAATCTATTTTGTCAATATTTAAACAGCTAATGAAACATTATAAAATACATCTACTTGTTATTCTCAGACTAATCTTTTCTTTGAATGCATCATTCTATCTAGCATTTATTTAGTGTTTATTGTCCCTTTAAATTTCCCTGTGATTCTGCATTGTGAGGGTCATTTGCAACTTGTCCACCTGCAGTTTAATACATTTCCCTTTAAATATAATATAGGTGCTAGTTGAACAGGTT